>NW_025210262.1:4780-7958 GCF_004010195.1 Chiloscyllium plagiosum
CTCAGAAAGTGCTCCCTCAATACCTCAGAAAGTGCTCCCTCAATACCTCAGAAAGTGCTCCCTCAGTACCTCAGAAAGTGCTCCCTCAATATCTCAGCTAGTTCTCCCTCAGTACCTCAGAAAGCGCTTCCTCAATACCTCAGATGGTGCTCCCTCAATACCTCAGATAGTTCCCCAATACCTCAGAAAGTGCTCCCTCAGTACCTCAGAAACTGCTTCCTCAGTACCTCAGTGTAGAAGCAAGCCATTCCGTCCATTGGCTCCACACTGACTGTCTGAACAGCATCGCACCCAGACTCACATCCTCTACTCTATCCCTGTAATACTGCATTTCCCATGGCATCTTTGGGTGGTGGGAGGAAACTGGATCACCCGGAGGCAACCCGAACAGATACAGAGAGAATGTGTAAACTCCACACAGACAGTCACCAGGAGTTAGAATCAAACCACTGAGGCACCGTGCCGTTCTCTCCCCTTGGATGCCACCTCATCTAACCTTTTACTAAGAAGTCTCTCATGTGAAATCTTCTCATCTGTTTCCTTGGTCATCCCTTCAAAAGCTCTATCAAGTTGGACACATCATTTCCACAAACAAAGCAAAGCTGACCATCCCTAATCAATTCTTGCTTTTCCAAATGCATGTAAGTTGTCTCTCAGAATGCCCTCCAACACCTTACCCACCACTGCCATCAGGCTCACAGCTCCATAGTTCAATGGCTGTTCCTTGCAGCCTTACTTCAATAATGGCACATCAGTAATCACCCTCCAGTCTTCAGGCACCTCACCCGTTGTCACTGTTCGGTCCATCTGACAAGGCCATCTCCATCCTTCTGTAACCTAAGGCTATCCTCCTCAGTATTTATCACACAACCAATCTTCATATCATTCATGAACCCAATGATTAACCCTGCACCATTCAAATCTAAATCTTTTCTAACAACCACATCAGCAAGACCCCAGCAGTGAGACATGAACAGACAGAGGTTTCTAACTGGGTCATCACTGTCTGCTTCCTGCCACTCAGCATTCTGCGCCAAATACCTTGGATATTGAGCTTTTATGTTCACTATCAGTTTCCAGTTTGGGTCCTGATAAAAGCCTTACTGACCTCCAAGCAGACGACAGGAAAGTATTGCCCTTATTTCCACAGGTGGTCACCACCTTAAAAAGTGCAATCCCATTGGTCAGACCTGAGCTCCCCTTAACACAACCATTCTGACTGTTCTTCATGAACTCCAGTCTCTGTAAATGCTGATTAATTCTATCTCCCAAAATTGCTTCCAACAGACGTCCCACCCACGGTATTAGCCTGACTGGCCTGGAGCTGCCTGGTATATCCCATGTTCCGTCTTGAATAACAGGACCACATGGTCAGTCCGACGGCACCTCTCCTGTGGCCAGAGGGGATTTGAAAATGTTTGCAAGTGTCCCTGCTACTTCCTCCATCCCCTCATTCGGTAAACTGAGATACATTTCCACCGTCTTTGCAGATTTATTATGTTGTAAGAAGGCCAGACCACTCAGGACCATCTCTCTCTCTATATATGCTAATACATTTAATTGTATCACAGAGCATCTCCGCGATTTCATATCAACCCTGTCCCAATGAGCACTGACAAAATGCATCTATTCACTGTAGCCTCTGGGTCCATGCACAAATTCTCACTGTATTCCACAACCTACTCTTTCTCTCATGATCAATTCACCCTTAATGTCACTGTAAAGTACTGTCAGATTTTTATTTCCTCTCTTAGCACTCCTCGCTCCCAGGCAAATAGTCTGCGATCCGATTTGGAGGAGTGTGGGATGTGATTCTGGATGTGATTAGCATTGGGAAACTCAGAAATAAGGAACACATGACTGTGCTGAGTGTGGGGCAGTGGGATTCGTTTGGGATGAGCATATGGAAGCTGAGGAATAAACCTCAGTCCTGCAGCATGAAAATATTCCTTTGAGCAGGCAGGTCAGTCACGTGAAACGAAAACTTGATCCCTGGGAAAAGAGGGTGGTAATCAAATGAAGACTGACTGTTAGAACACTGTCTCTGCAACCTGGACGTGGGAATCATTACTGAGGAGGGTCTGTAGGAAGCAGAGGCAGAAATGCACTGAACAATTTCAGATATTCCTCTTCCACCACAATACATGGGAGCAGATATTAGGCCATTCAGCCCATCTGATAGTGTGGCAATCACTCAGTACTGACTCTCTTACAATGCAGCGCTCCCTCAGTACTGACCCTCTAACAGTGCAGCGCTCCCTCAGTACTGACCCTCTGAAACAACACTCACTCAGAACTGACACACAGACCGTGTAGCGCTCCCTCCCGTAATGCCCCTTTGAGTGTTCATCACTCTCTCAGTAATGACCCTCTGGCAATGCAGCAATCACTCAGTACTGACTGTCCGACACATAGTGCGGTGCTCCCTCAGTACGGATCCACTCACAGCTCGGTGATCCCTCAGTACTAATACGCTCAGAGTGCCGTGCTGCCTCAGTTTTAACCCGTACACAGTTCAGCGCTCCCTCAGAAGTAACTCTCTCACAGTGCAACAATCTGACGGTATGGCCATCCAGTAGTACTGACCGTCAGTGAGTGCACACTTCATCATTACTGACTCTCTCACTGCACAACAATCCCTCCGTCCTGACTCTTTGACAATGCTGCACTCCCTCCACACTGACCCTCTGACAATGCTGCACTCCCTCCATACTGATCCTCTGACAATGCTGCACTCCCTCCACACTGACACACTGAACATGCTGCACTCCCTCCATACTGATGCTCTGACAATGCTGCACTCCCTCCATACCGATCCTCTGACAATGCTGCAATCCCTCCGTACTGAACCTCTGACAATGCTGCACTCCCTCCGTACTGATCATCTGACAATGCTGCACTCCCTCCGTACTGACCCTCTGACAATGCTGCACCCCCTCCAAACTGACCATCTGACAATGCTGCACTCCCTCCGTACTGACCCTCTGACAATGCTGCACCCCCTCCAAACTGACCATCTGACAATGCTGCACTCCCTCCGTACTGACCCTCTGACAATGCTGCACCCCCTCCAAACTGACCATCTGACAATGCTGCACTCCCTCCGTACTGACCCTCTGACAATGCTGCACCCCCTCCAAACTGACCATCTGACAATGCTGCACTCCCTCCGTACTGA
>NW_025210262.1:10801-17124 GCF_004010195.1 Chiloscyllium plagiosum
CCATCCACACTGATCCTCTGACAATGCTGCACTCCCTCCATTCTGACCCTCTGACAATGCTGCACTCCCTCCACACTGACTCTCTGACAATGCTGCACTCCCTCCACACTGATCCTCTGACAATACTGCACTCCCTCCACACTGGTCCGCTGGGAATGCTGCACTCCCTCCATCCTGACCCTCTGAAAATGCTGCACTCCCTCCACACTGATCCTCTGACAACGTTGCACTCCCTCCACTCAGACCCTCTGACAATGCTGCACTCCCTCCATACTGATCCTCTGACAATGCTGCACTCCCTCCACCCTGACCCTCTGATAATGCTGCACTCTCTCCATCGTGACTCTCTGAATATGCTGCACTCCGTCCACACTGTCCCTCTGACAATGCTGCACTCCCTCCACACTGATCATCTGACAATGCTGCACTCCCTCCACCCTGACCCTCTGACAATGCTGCACTCCCTCCATACTGACCCTCTGACAGTTCTGCACTCCCTCCGTCCTGACCCTCTGACAATGCTGCACTCCCTCCGTACTGACCCTCTGACAATGCTGCACTCCCTCCGTACTGACCCTCTGACATGGCTGCACTCCCTCCACACTGACTCTCTGACAATGCTGCACTCCCTCCATGCTCATCCTCTGAGAATGCAGCACTCCATCCACACTGATCCTCTGACAATGCTGCACTCCCTCCATTCTGATCCTCTGACAATGCTGCACTCCTTCCATACTGATACTCTGATAGTGATGCACTCCCTCTGGACTGACTCTCTGACAGTGTGGAAGTGGCCCGATACTGGCCCTCTGACACTGTGGTCCAATCTCAAGACAAAACCTCTGACAGTACAGCACTCGATCATAACTGACACTCTGACAGTACAGCATTCCCACAGTACTGACTCATTGACAGTCTCGCACTCCCTCAGCACTGACCCATTGACAGTTTGGCACTCCCTCAGTGCTGACCCTCTGCCTCGGTCCTGCACCTCTGACAGTCCTGCAGTGCCTCCGTACAGTCTATCTGACAGTGTAGCACTCTCTCTGTACTAACCCTCTGACCGTGCAGCACTCCCTCAGTACTGACCCTCTGACAGTGCAGCACTCCCTCAGTACTGACGCTCTGGCAATGAGGCACTCCTTCAATACTGACCATCTGATGGTGCAGTGCTCTCTCAGTGCAGGTCCTCTGATCGTGAGGCTTGCCTTCTGGACTGAAGCTCTGACAGTGTGGTGCTCACTCAGTACTGACCCTCTGACAGTGCAGCACTCTCTTGGTACTGAACATCTGACTGTGCAGCATTCCCTCAGTACTGACCCTCTTACCGTGCAGCACTCTCTCTGTACTGACCCTCTGAAATAGCACTGACTCAGAACTGACACTCTCACTGTGTAGCGCTCCCTCAGTAGTGACCTTTTGACAGTGCATGCTCCCTCAGTTCTGTCCCTTTGACAGTGTAGTGCTCTCTCAGTACTGACCCTCTGATGGTGCAGAGCTCTCAGAGTACAGAGCCTCAGACAGTGCGGCATTCCCTCTGGACTGAACGTCTGACAGCGTGGTGCTCCCTCAGTACTGTCCCTTTGACAGTGCAGTACTCCTCAGAAATGGCTGTCTGTTAATACAGTAGTTCCTCACTACGGACTGTCCGACAGCGCAGTGATCCTTCAGTACTGACCCTCTGACAGTACGGCACTCCCTCAGTACTGACGCTCACACAGTGCAGAACTTCCTCAGTACTGACCCTCTGACAGTGCGGCACTCCCTCAGTACTGACCCTCTGACAGTGCAGCACTCCCTCAGTACTGACCCTCCGACATTGCGGCACCAGCTCAGTACTGACCCTCTGACATTGCAGCACTCACTTAGTACTGACCCTCTGACAGTGCGGCACTCCCTCAGTACTGACCCTCTGACAGTGCGGCACTCCCTCAGTACTGACCCTCTGACAGCACAGTGACCCCTCAGTACTGACCATCTGACATTACGGCACTTCAGCAGTACTGACGCTCACACAGTGCAGAACATCCTCACTACTGACCATCTGACACTGTGGCACTGCCCCCATACCGACCGTCTGAAAGTGCAGTACACCATCAGTACTGACCCTCTGACAGTGCGGCACTCCCGCAGTACTGACACTCTGACAGTGCGGCACTCCTTCAGTACTGACCCTCTGACAGTGCGGCACTCCCTCAGTACTGACCCTCTGACAGTGAGGCATTCCCGCAGTACTGACCCTCTGACAGTGTGACACTCCCTCAGTACTGACCCTCTGACAGTACGGCACTCCCTCAGTACTGACCCTCTGAGAGCGCGGCACTCCCTTAGTACTGACGCTCACACAGTGCAGAACTTCCTCAGTACTGACATCTGACAGTGTGGCACTGCCCCCATACCGATCGTGTGACACTGCGGGACATCCTCAGTACTGACCCTTTGACAGTGCAGCACTCCCTCAGTACTGACCCTCTGAGAGTGAGGCATTCCCGCAGTACTGACCCTCTGACAGTGTGACACTCCCTCAGTACTGACCCTCTGACAGCACGGCACTCCCTCAGTACTGACCCTCTGAGAGCGCGGCACTCCCTCAGTACTGACGCTCACACAGTGCAGAACTTCCTCAGTACTGACATCTGACAGTGTGGCACTGCCCCCATACCGATCGTGTGACAGTGCGGCACATCCTCAGTACTGACCCTCTGACAGTGCAGCACTCCCTCAGTACTGACCCACTGACAGTGCAGCTCATTGACAGTGCAGTGTTCCTTTAGTTCTGACAGTCTTACACTGTAGTGCTCCCTCAGTACTAACTCTCTGAGAATGCACCGCTCCCTCAGTTGTGACTCTTTGACAGTGCAGCACTCCCTCAGTACTGACCCTCTGACAGTGCAGCGCTCCCTCAGTCCTGACCCTCTCACAGTGCAGCACTTTCTCACTACTAACCCTCTGACAGTTCAGCACTCCCTCATTACTGATCCTCTGACAGTGCAGCACTCCCTCAGAGTTGACCCTCCGGCAGTGCAGCACTCCCTCAGTACTGACCCTCTGACAGTGCAGCACTACCTCAGTCTTGACCCTCTGACAGTGCAGCATTCCTTCAGTACTGACCCTCTCTTTTTCGATTTCAAAGAGTCTTGTGGAAATTTGGAGACATAGGGTTTGCAGATTCTGAGGAAGCATGAGAGAGACACACAGACCAAACCCTGTCTGAAAGTCTCTGTAATGGACTATTCAGAGGCACAGAGTCACAGAGGTGCACAGCTTGGAAATGGACCCTCCTGTCCAACTCGTCCATACCAACCAGATATTCTCATCTCATTTCATTCCATTAGCTAACACTTGGCTGATATCCCTCTAAACCCTTCCTATTCACATACTCATCCTGATGCCTTTTAAATGTTGCAATTATACCAGCCCCCATCACTTCCTCTGGCAACTACCTGCATGTCCTTGAATAAGTGCTCAAACATTCATACTATCGATACAAACTCTAATAAACACCAACCTACGAAAGACTATCATTGTCATTTTGACCCAACCCTTAGCTTCTTCATTATGCTGATTTCAACACAGGGAAAGAAACAGAGTTAGTGACCATCCACCGTGACCCTGTTATAAAACTTATTTTCACATGTGGCTTGTATGTGATTCCCACACCCTCTAATAGTTCCCTGGAAGGTGGGGTGAGCTGTACTCTCCTGCTGCAGTCCTTGGGTGTCCCACAGTGATGTTAGGGAGGGAGCTCCAGGATTTTGACCTGAACCATGTAAAGAGCTCTCTTACTGGAGTGCCCTTTCAAAGTTGGGAAGTTAGTATAGCCCAGGAGGACCCGAGAGCTGCTGTCTTGTCAGAGAGAGAGGACTGGTTGGTCACACACCTCAGGTCAGGGGCGAGGTTGAGAAGCTGGGACCTTCATTGTAATTTCAGACATGATAGAGATTGAGCCAACAATGTTGGCATCACGAACCTGTTAGCTGTGGTAAGTGACCCCCTTTGTAGCAGAGGGAATCAATCCCTTTAATAGAGCAAGCTTGAGAATTCAATACTAAAATCAATCTGTACGGACGCGCTGGAGACCTGAACCATCAATACAGAGATTGCTGAAGAAACTCAGCATGTCCGGCAGCATCTCTGAAGGGGAGGGAGAAAGAGACAGAGAGAGTTCACCTTTCAATCCAGTGATTTCTGCGGGAACGTTCCTTCAGAACAGACCGTTTTGAGGAAGGGTCACTTGAAATGCGAATTGTTCCTCTCTCTCTTCACCGTTGCTACCTGCTGAATTCTGCTGAATCTCCCCAGCCATCTGTTTGCTTGAGAATTTGACCTGATCCAAGCGTCACTGAGTCATTCAGTCTGTGTTCAATGCCCTGAGGCTGCTTCTGCTGAAAGTTAACAAACAGGTGTCAGGCTTTGTAAGATATTGTATTCGGAGGGCGGGCTACATGGGAGAACAGATACAAAACACAGGCACTTCACAAAGATCCTTCTCAATGTAACTTTGTGATGTTCATTCAGAAGGAACAGCTCAGACAGAACATTTCAGTTAATCAGCAAAGGGGAGTATATATGTCATGGCAAAGACTTGTTGTAAAGACTGTACAGAACCGAACTTTAATCACTATGTTTGTACGTAAAGTTTTTGTTGTGAATAAAGTCTCTTTTTGATATTGATATAAATATTTTTTCGAGGGGGATCACGCATCTTGAGCTTGTGGAGGCATTGCCCTTGTCCCTAATCTTTCTTAAATAAACGCTAGACAGGATAGATACTCACCGGGTATAGACATCAAACGGTCATCAACAGGGAGGAGATGGTGGGAATGTCACAGGGGGGTCAGTGCTGTCTCACCGCACCCGGGGTTCGATTCCAGCCTTTGGCGACTGTCTGTGTGGAGTTGGCACATTCTCCCCGTGTCAGCCTCCGGGTGCTCCAGTTCCCACACACTGTCCAAATATGTGCAGGCTGGGTGGGTTAGCCAGAGGAAATGAAGGGATCCAGGGATAGAGGGGGCAGGGTGGGATGCTCTGCCGAGGGTCAGTGTGAAGCTGATAGGCCGAATGACTTGCTTCCACATCTTCGGGAATCTATGATCAATCCGGAGACTCAAATAATGTTCTGGGCCCTGGGCTCCAATCTTGGGGGTGGTAGTGGGTCATCACAGTGAGAACAGATTTGGGGATGAACACGGGACAAGGGGGCAACAGGTTTGCGTTCTGAGGCGTTGAGGGCATGAATGTTCTGTCAAGATGTTATGGGCATAAACATACTGAGGGGATGATTTCTGAGGTATTGAGGGAGCACTATCTGTCAGTACAGGGTACAGATGGTCGAAAGGTACAGATACACTTCATAGAACATAGAACAGGTGTTGTGCTGACCATTGATCCTCATGTAAGGTAATGTATGAACCCTCAAATTTCTATGACCATATGCATGTCCAGCAGTCTCTTAAATAAACCCAATGACCTTGCTTCCACAACTGCTGCTTGCAACGCATTCCACGCTCTCACAACTCTCTGTGCAAAGAACCCGCCTCTGACATCCCCTCCATACTTTCCGCCAAACAGCTTAAAACTATGACCCCTCGTGTTAATAATTTCTGCTCGGGGAAAAATGTCTCTGGCTATCAACTCTATCCATGCCTCTCATTATCTTGTACACCTCAATTAGGTCCCCTGTCTTCCTTCTTTTTTCCACTGAAAGAAGTCCGATCTCAGTCAACCTCTCTTTGTTAGATAAGCCCTCCATTCCAGGCAGCATCCTGGTAAACCTCCTCTGAACCCTCTCCAAAGCATCCATATCTTTCCTATAATAGGGCGACCAGAACTGGACACAGTATTCCAAGTGCGTTCTAACCAAAGTTTTATAGTGCTGCATCAAAATCTCACGACTCTTAAACACAATCCTGGCTGTTTCTGAAAGCCAAAACAACATATGCTTTCTTAACAACCCTGTCCACTTGGGTAGCCATTTTAAGGGATCTATGTACCTACACACCAAGATCCCTCTGTTCCTCCACACTGCCAAGAATCATATTCTTAATCCTGTACTCAGCTTTCAAGTTCGACTCCTATCTTAATCCTGTACTCAGCTTTCAAATTCGACCTTCCAAAATGCATCACCTCGCATTTATCCAGGTTGGACTCCATCTGCCACCTTTCAGCCCATCTCTGCATCCTGTCAATGTCCCGCTGCAGCCAACAACAGCCCTGTATACTGTCAACGACACCTCCAACCTTTGTATCGTCTACAAACCTACTGACCCCTCCTTCAATCCCCTCATCCAAGTCATTAATAAAAATTACAAACAGTAGAGGCC
>NW_025210262.1:18056-18928 GCF_004010195.1 Chiloscyllium plagiosum
ACATCCAAGGTTCCTTTATCTTACCCCTTCTTGCCTGTCTCAGAGGAACACATTTATGCATCACTCACAACAACTGTTCCTTAAACCGTCTCCACATGTCTATAGTGCCCTTTCCATGGAGCAATTGCTCCCAGTCCATGGTTCCCAACTCACATCTGATAGTATCATAGTTTCCTTTTCCCCACTTAAATATCCTCCCATTGTGCCTGCTTCTCTCCTTCTCCATGGCTATAAAGAATGTGAGGTATTGTGGTCACGATCACCAAAATGCTCTCCCACCGCAAGATCTGACACCTGCCTCAGCTCATTGCCGAGCACCAAAATCAAAATGGTGTCCCCCCTCGTCGGCCTGTCAATGTGCTGGGTTAGGAAACCCTCATGAACACACCTTACAAAAAACAGCTCCTTCCAAGCCATCTGCTCGAAGGAGGTTCCAATCAATATTGGGAAAGTTAAAGTCACCCATTACAACAACCCTATTACATTCACTATTTACCAAAATCTGCCAACCTATGCTTTCTTCAATCTCCCTGCTGCTGTTGGGGGGCCTGTAGTAAACCCCTAATGAGGTGACTGCTCCCTTACTGTTTCTAATTTCCACCCATACTGACTCAGTAGGCAGAACCTCCTCGACAATGGTAACTTCTGTAGCTGTGATACCCTCTCTGATTTCCTTTCTGAATTCATTGCATGTCGTATCCCTCAAGGGTTGGCCAGCACGGTGGCTCAATGGTGAGCACTCCTGCCTCACAGCATCAGGGATCCAGGTTCGATTCCAGACTCGGGCGACTGTCTGTGTGGAGTTTGCACATTCTCCCAGTGTCTGCGTGGGTTTCCGTCGGGTGCTGCGGTTTCTTCCCACAGTCCAAAGA
>NW_025210263.1:0-18574 GCF_004010195.1 Chiloscyllium plagiosum
TTAATCAATGGCTAGAGATTGAGATGGAGTTGGAAAGGTCGAGGAAGGGGGGAAATGTGTCCAGAATTGTCCAAGAAGGCGGTGCGCTGTCTGAGTTGGTCCAGGAAGGGGAGCGATGTGTCCAATATTGCCCAGGAAGAGGAATGAGATGTCCGAAATGGTCTGAGAAGGGTAAGGAGGTGTCTGAGATGGTATTAGAAGGGAAATGAGGTGTTACAAATTGTCCAGGAAGGGCAGGGAGGTGTTGGAGATGATCCGTGAAGGTTACTGTGGTGTCTAAAATCGTCTATGAAAGGGAAGGAGGCGTCCGAGATAGTCCAGGAAGGGGAAGGAGGCGTCCGAGATAGTCCAGGCGAACATGAGGTCGAGTGGAATGCGTTTGTGAAGTTGATGAACTGTTCAACCACCTCACGTTACGTGGGGCTTATACAGTCATCGATATAGTGAAGGAAAAGGTGAGGAATGATGCCGGTGCAGCCGCGGATGATTCCCCAAAACATTTTGTACCCAACCTTCTATAACTGACATTCTCCGGAACATTCTGTACCCAACATTCATTACCCGACATTCCCCTGAAAGTTTTATCCCAGACAATACTTGTGAACGGCCGGACGTCAGTGAATTGAATAAGCGATTAGGTCCCGAAGAAATAGATTCCGTTCGCGGAGGTGGTGCCACTGTTCCGAAGTCCACTCAGGTAGTTAAAGAGATGAATGCATTTTCCCTGCATTTACATTTTTATTCACGACACAGGATAGACCACAATTGGCGGAAAAAAAAAATAGAAATTTCCAAACACTGTTTGTCTACAAGGAACTGGGAGATAATCCTTCGGGAGAGCAACTTTTCACGTTCCGTATTAGGAAATGGAAAGAAGTGGCCTGTGTCTGCTCTCGAATGATCGAGTGTGTGAGAATGTTCTGAAAAACCATCTGTTCTTATAGGTGTGTCTCTCTGTGTTTGGAGAGGAATGGATTCTTGTGTTTTATGACATTTTGTTCAGTAAGTCAGATCTTCCCATTGGTTACTTTAGCTCCAATTATTTTATTAAATCTCTGAATACAATGACATACTTGAAAATCTCACTGGGTCCTCAATCAAACTGGTTACTTTACCTCAAGGCTGAAGTGTATGATGTTCCTTTTCCTTCCTTACAGTTAACGTAATGACGATCTGCGTCCTGCTTTATAAAGATTGTGGATTGTCGCCATAGACGCTCAATCTGACACAGAAATGAGAAACCGAAAAAAATCCATAATTTTAATGTTTGCGATCTCGGCCAATTTCATCCTGTTATGGTCAACGTTAATTGTGTTTTCTATATGGAAACGGATATGGGGTATTGGGCATGGGTCTGTGTATATAGATTACTTTGTGCGCGAACTGGGATTCATGCTGCAGCTCCTCAGTTGCTGCACAAACAGTATTATTTATGTGGTGACCCAGACTAAGTTCAGACAGCAGCTGGTGAATGTGCTGAAATATCCCTTTACCCAAATTCATCAATTAATAACATACACTCATCAATCAATCCACCCAGGATTTTCTCATTTCAATTCAATGTTTCAGCGATGAATCAGTCAGTCCCTATGGTAACGGAATGAGGATAGCACTGGTTTGTCCAACCTTATCCCATCGGAGTGTTATAGGGACACATTTCAATGTATCTCGCAACTCAGGGGCCAGTGACAAAAGGCACCATCCCATTCATTGTATCAATATCTTCAAATTGTTAAAAATAAAAATGTTCATTAAAATGTGCCACACAGCAGAGTGAACAAATATTGTTTGTCTTTGTATTGAAGGAGATGAGCTGGAGAGACAGACTCAGCCCCAAGTCCTGGATTTCAAAGAAGGGCTGGGCACCGGGCCCATAGGTCAGGAGTTGGGTTTAATTCCCTCTGTCCTTGCTTTCACCTCTGGATTTCCCCACTCCAAATTGTGCGGGGAAGTGAACGTGACGGAGGGGCAGTGTGTGGGTGACAGTGTGTGACAGTGAAGCACAGTGCGGTAATGTCATGGCAGTGAGCATGAGTGTTTGGGAGAATGCGGGGGCATGAGCGTGACATTTGGAGAGTGTGGAGGGTAGTGAGAGTGACAGTGATTGAGTGAATGGGCGGGTGAGAGTAACAGTAGGGTTTATTCAGCGGAGTGTCCATGATGGTGAGGGTTTGTGTGAGGCGCTGAGATTGACGGTGGGGGCGTATGTGTGACTGTGGGGAAGTGTGCGGTGGAGTGAGCATGATGGAAGTTAAGTTTGCAGGGAGTGAGCAAGATTGCGGGGGAGTCTGCAGGACAGGGAGCATGAAAGAGAAGGACTGTGCGCTGGAGAGAGCGTCAGAAGGGTAAAGAGAGCAGGGCAGTGAGTATGACAGTGAGGGAGGTTGCAGGGGAGTTAGCATTAAGTTGTGGAGTAGTGCAGTAGAGTGAGCCTGATGGTGGGGTGGTGTGCAGTGTAGTTAGCCTGACAGTGGGAAGTGTGCAGCGGAGTTAATGAGATAGTAGTGGAGTATGTAGAGGATTAAGCGTGAAAATGGAGGGAGTGAACGCGAAAGTGAGCATAATGGTGAGGTGTGTGTGGGTGAGTCAACATGATGATGGGAAGTGTGTGGAGGTGGCCCTCGATAGTAGGCACTGTGCGGTGGAGTGAGTGTAACAGTGGTGTGAGCATGATGGCGGGAAGTGTGCGAGAGAGTGAAATGATGGTAGGGGACTGTGCAGGGGTGTCAGCAAGACGGTGGGGCAGTGTGAAAAGCAGTCAGTGTGACGGTGAGGAGCGTGCGGGGTAGTAATTGTAACATTAGTGTGATGTGGGAGAGTGAGCATGGCAGCGTGGGAAAGTGTGGAAGCATGAGTATGACAGTGGGAGTGTGCAAGGGAGTGAGCGTGTCGCTGGGGGAATGTGTGGGGGATGAGGACGAATTTGAAGATGTGTGTGCGAGAGTGAATGTGACAGTGGGGTGATACGTGGGGACTGAGAATGATGTTGGTGTGGGCAGGCGTGTTATTATGATAGTGGGAGTGCGTGCAGGGGGGTGAGTTCGACACGCGGGAGAGTGTGAGTGTCTAAATGTGACAGTGGGAGAGTGTGTGAGGGAGTGAGCGTGATGGTGGAGGAGTGTGTGGATGTGTGAGCGTGACAGTGGGAGAGTGTGTGGTGTGAGCATGATCGTGAGTTTGGTATGGAAAAGTGAGTGTGGTGGTGGGGAGAGTGCGGCCAGTGAGCATGTCGGTGCAATAGTATGAAGCAGGCGTCAGCATGAGTCTGGAAGAGTGTGCAGGAGAATGAGTGTGACAGTGGGGTGGAGAGCAGGAGAGTGAATCGGATGTTGGTTGGTGTGCGAGAGAGTACTGGTGCGAATTGGGGAGTGTGCAGGAGATGTGTATGACGGTGGAGGAGTGTGCAGGAGATGTGTGTGATGGTGGGGGTGAGTGCGGTGGAGTGAGTGTGACGGTGGGTTAGTGTGTGGGGGAGTGAGTGTTTTGGTGCCCTAGTATGTGAGCAGATGAGATTTACCGTGGGTATTTGTGGATGAAAGTGAGTGCAATATTGAAATAGTGTGTGAGACAGTGACCGTAACTGTGGGGAAGTGAGCATGGGAGTAAGCATTACATTCCGGGAGTGCCTAGGAGAGTGGGCGTGATGGTGGGCTTCTGTGTGTGGGAGACATTGCGACAGTGAGTTGATGTGCGGGCAGTGAGCATGATGGTGTGGAGGATGGGGTGTTTAATGTGACAGTTTGGTCGTGCGCAGGGGAGTGAGTTCAGTGGTGTGTGTGACACTGAGGGACTGAGCGGGGAGTGAGATTGACGGTGGGGACGTGCGAGGGGAGTACATTTGTCAGTGTGGAGCGTGCAGGGGAGCGGGGATTACGGTGGGGGCTTGTGCCAGGCAGTGATCATGACGGTGTGAGAGTGTGCGAGGAGGTGTGTGTGAGAGTGGGAGAGTGTGCAGGGAAGTGAGTCCGACATTGGGGGAGTGTGCGGCGGAATGAGAGGAACGGTGGATATGTACATGATGGTGGGGAAGTGTGCAGAGTGTGAGAGTGACAGTGGTGGAATGTGAGGGGCAGTGAGCATGAGTTTGGGGAAGTGAGTTTTGGTATGAGATTGTCAGATTAGATTAGATTAGATTACTTACAGTGTGGAAACAGGCCCTTCGGCCCAACAAGTCCACACCGACCCGCCGAAGCGAAACCCACCCATACCCCTACCTTTACCCCTTTAACCTAACACTACGGGCAATTTAGCATGGCCAATTCACCTGACCTGCACATCTTTGGACTGTGGGAGGAAACCGGAGCACCCGGAGGAAACCCACGCAGACACGGGGAGAATGTGCAAACTCCACACAGTCAGTCGCCTGAGTCGGGAATTGAACCCGGGTCTACAGGCGCTGTGAGGCAGCAGTGCTAACCACTGGGCCACCGTGCCGCCCACCGTGCCGTCAGTGGTGAAGTGTGTGTGGGCTTGAGTGCAACACTGCTGGAGCATGTTAGGGAGTGTGTGTGGTGGTGGTGTGGATACGAGTGAGTGAGCATGAAGGTGCGGGAGTATGATGGGGTGAGTGTGTGGGTTTCTATTGTGAGTGGGTGAGTGTGACGGCGGGGTTGGTGCAGGGGACCAAACGAAAGGGTGCAGGGATGGTTTCATGACAGTGGGAGAGTATGCAGTCCTGTGAGCGTGGCAGAGTAGTGAGAGTGATGATGGGGGGTTGCGCGTGGTAATGAGTGTGACAGTGGTTAAATGTGTGCGGGAGTGAGCGTGATGGTGTGGAAGTGTGCATGCGACTGAGCACGAGAGTGGGGGAGTGTGAGCGTGACATTCAGTGAGTGTGTTAGGGAGTCAGTGTGATGGTTGTGGAGTTTCCAGGGGTTTATTGTGACAGTGGGCGAGTGCCCAGCGAGTGAGTGTGAGTGTGGGGAAGCTTAAGGGGGAGTTACTGAGACTATGTGGGAGTATGCTTGCAAGTGGGAGTTAGAGTTGGGGAGAGTGTGGAGGAATGGGTGAGTCATTGGGCGAGTGTCTGAGCAAGTGAACGTGAAGGTGGGTCAGTGTACTCGGGAGTGAATATGACGTTGTGGTCTAATGTGGGCGAACGAGTGTGACAGTTAGAGTAAGTGCCCGGTGGAGTGGCGTGATGGTGGGTATGCATGAGAGGAAGTATGACGGTGGGAGATTGAGCAGGGTAGTGAGTCAGATGGTGGGCGAGCATGCCGGCGAATGAGGGTGATTGTTGTGGATTGTGCAGGGGAATGAGGGTGACAGTCGGGGCGTGTGCAGACGAGGTAGTATGACGGTGGGAGAGGGTGTGGGTGATTGAACATGACGGTGGGGGAATGCGAGTTGAGTGTGCGAGGTAGTGGGCGAGAGTGCGGAATGCGAGTTGAGTGTGCGAGGTAGTGGGCGAGAGTGCGAAGGGGTGAGCACGACGGTGATGAAATGACAGGAGAATTGAGACTGCCAGAAGTGGGCAGTGTGAAGACTGCCAGTAGTGGGTAGTGTGAGCGATCGTGGGGTACTGTGATGGGGAGTGAGCGTGATGGTAGGAGTGTGTGATGGAAAGTGAGCGTGATAGTGGGTGAGTATGCGGGGAGTGGGGCTGATGTACGGGGACTGTGCAAGGGAGACAGTGTGATAGTGGGCGAGTGTGTGAGGGTTGAGAGTGATTACTGGGCATTGTGCATGGTAGTGAAAGTAACTATGGGGTATTGTGCATCGGACTGAGTATGATGGTGATCAGTGTGAGGGATGTTGTGGATGAGAGACTGCGGAAGAGGGTCTGATGGTGGGGGATAAGCACGGGAGTGAGCATCGTGGTGGGAGGTTGTGCAGGGGACATACAATGATAGTGGCAGAGTGTGTGAGGAAGTGAGAGTGACGGTGGTGCAATCCGCAGGTAGTGACAGTGATGGTGGCAGAATGAGTTGGCAAGCGAGAGTGAGGGTGGGGGGAATGCAGGAGAGTGGAAGTAACAGTGGGGTGTGAGTACGGTGGATGCAAGTGTGATGATGGGGACTGTGTCAACGTGAGTGTGGTGGTGCAGAGTGAGCAGGGGAGTGAGTGTGATTGTGGGGGATGGTGTGCGAGAGTGCATGTGACAGTCGTGGTGTGCCGCCGGCAGTGGGTGCTGCGGTGGGGAGAGTGTTGGAGAGTGACTGCCACATTGGGGTAATGTACAGGTTTGTCAGAGTGACAGTTTGATGCAGGGCAGCAGGGGTGACGGTGTGTTAGTGTTATGGTGTTGTGAGTATGATGGTGGGACAGTGTGTGGGGGAGTGACTTTCACTGTGGGAAACTGTGTACCGGTAATGTGTGATGGTGAGTGTGTGTGTCGGCAGTGAGTGTAGTGATGGGTAGTGTGCAGGGGAGTGAGTGCGATGGTCGGGGAGGCTGCTTGAGAGTGGGTGTAATGGAAGAGATGTGTCTGAGTTGTTGAGTGTTCCGATGTGGGAGCGTGTTGAGGAGTGAGTGACACATTGGGGTCGTGAACTGGTTTGCGAGAGTGACAGTATAATGCAGGGCAGTGGGGGTCACGGTGGGTGAGTGTGGGGATGAGCGGGTATGATGGTGGGCAGTGTGTGGGGGAGTGAGGTTCACTGTGCCAAACTGTGCGGCGGTTGCGAGTGTGATTGTGGGTGTGTATGTGGGAGTGAGAGTAACAGTGGGGGAGTGAACATGAAGTTGGTGAATTGAGAGGCGGTTTGAGCATAACGGTGGGGAGTGAATGCCACAGCAGGGGCTATGCGGGGGACTGGGCGTGATGGTGGGTAGTGAGCCGGAGATTGAGCATGTATTTGAGGAAGTGAGTGACAGTGTGAACGTGACGGTGGGTGAGAGTGTGTGGAAGTGAGTGTGACAGTGGGGGAGTGTGTGGGGTTGTGAGCATGATGGTAATGGAGTCAGTGGGGGCTTGAGAGTGATGGTGACGAGTTTGTGGGTTAGTAAGCGTGATTGGTTGGACTCGGGGAATGTGTTGGGGAGTGTCTGTGACGCTGGAGTGTGTGTGGTGAAGAGGGAATGATTGTACGGGAACGTTCGTTGGAGTGAGCGTGACGATGGACAACGCAGATGGGGCGTAGGTGTGATGGCTGGTAGTGTGCAGGATTGAGGAGATAAGGGTGGAGGAGTATGCGGGATTGTGAGCCGTGACCGTAACAGAGTGTGCAGTGGACAGTTGGTGTCGTTAAATGAGAGTCTGTGGGAATGAAGCTGACATTGGGGGAGTGAGCAAGGGAGTGAGAGCAATTTAGGGGGATTGTGCTGGGGAGAGAGCGTGACAGTGGCAGAGTGTATGGGCAAGTGAAAGTGATAGTGGGGGTGTGCGTGGGGGAGTTACAGTGGCGGTAGTGGAGCGTGTGGTGGAACTCATAACGGCGAGATAGGTGCGTCAGGGAGAGAGAGTGAAAGTACAGTGGTGCATTGAGTGGGGGGAGTGAGTGTGACGTTGGGTAAAATATGAATGAGTGAGTGTGATGGTTAGTAGTGTGTGGGGGAGTTATTAAGACTGAACGATTGTGTCAGGAAGGGAAACTGATTGTGGAGGAGTGTGTGCGGGAGTGAGTGCGGTGGTGAAATCGTTTGCAGGAGAGGGTGTGATGGGGTGGGGGAGTATTCGGATAAGTGAGTGTGACACTGGGAGTGTTTGAGGATAGTGAGCGTGACAGTACTGTAATCTGTGTGAGAGGGTGCCTGATGGTGGGGAATGTGTGACAGAGTATGCGTGATGTTGGGGGTCTCTGTGGAGGAGTGAGAGTGATGGCAGGTGAGTTTGCAGGGACGGGAGTCTAATAGTGGACAGTGAGCGGGGAGCGAGTGTGACATTGGAGGATTGTGTGAAGAAGGGAATTGACAGGGAAGAGTTTACGCGTGAGTGAGCAAAACAGCAGGGGAATCTATGGGGCAGTTAGCCTGACGGTGCAGAGAAAGTAGTGGAGTGAGCGTAACGGTACGGAGTGATGATTGTGATTGTGGGACTGTGTGCTTGAGAGCAACCATAACGTTCGGGTATTGAACAGGGGGGGAGGTTGAAGTTGGAGGAATGGGTGGGGCAGTGAGCCTGGTGGTGGTCTAGTGTCCACGGGAGTGAGGGTGTTTGTGGTCTTGAGTGCAGGGAATGAGCATGACGTTATGCGAATGTGTGGGGGAATGAGCATGACAGCGAGGTACTGTCTGGGAAGAGAACATGGCAGTGGAGATTTTGTGGAGTGGTGCTATGTGTTGGGAATGAGCGCGACGGTGGGATATTATGGAGGAGTGAGAATGACAATGGGTAGTGAAGCTGACGGTGGGGAATGTGTGACGGAGACTGTGTGATGTTGGGGGACTCGGCAGATGACGGAGACTGTGTGATGTTGGGGGACTCGGCAGAGGAGTGGGAGTGACGGGAGGTGTGTTTGCAGGGGTATGAGCATGACTGTGTAGTAGCCTGTGGGGATTTGCACATGATGGTGGGGTAGCGTGTGGGGGATGGAGTGTGATGGTTGTTGTGTGCGGGGGAGTGCGTGAGACAGTGGGGGAGTGACTATATCATTGGACAATTGTGCATTGGAGTGAATGTAGGAGTTGGAGTGTGTGTGGGCGAGAGAACGTGACAATGTAGGACTCGAGTGGGGAGACAGCATGATGGAGGGGTAGTGTGCGAAGGAGGAGGAATGATGGTGGTTGAGTGTGATTTGGAGTGAGTATGCCGGTGGAGGTATGTGTGGGGGAATGAGCATGATTGTGCGGTGAGAGCAGGGGAGTTCGAGTGACGGTGGAGGAGTGTGCAGAAGTTGAATGTGTCAGTTTTGGAATATGTGGAAGAGTGAGCGCAACATTGGGGGATTTCATGGCCAGTGTGAGTAACGGCGGGGGAGTGAGGTGTGGAGTGAGTGTGTCGGGATAAGTGTGCTGGGGAGTCAGAGTGACGGTGGGGAATAGTGAAGGGGATTCTGGATTAGTGGTGTTGGAAAAGCACAGCAGTTCAGGCAGCATCCGATGAGCAAAAAATTGACGTTTTGGGCAAAACCCCTTCATCAAGAATACAGATCCACCTTCACGTTTGCACAGCCGCAAATCCATGACCATCACATTCAATCTCTCGCCCACTCCCACATTGTCAGGCAAACTTCCGTATACTCTCCCACACCACCTCGCACACTCCCCAACACTCTACCGCACCGTAATGTACCCTCGCCCGCACTCTCCTCCACCATATGACTCAAACACTTGTGCAATCCCGCTGTCACGCTCAACTCACTCCTCTATCCACTTCTCTATATTCCAGATGAAGGGCTTTTGCCCGAAACGTCAGTTTTAATGCTCCTCGAATGCTGCCTGAACTGCTGTGTTTTTCCTGCACCACTAATCCAGAATCTGGTTTCCAGCATCTGCAGTCATTGTTTTTGACCGAATAATGTAGGGGAGTCAGCATGTTAGTTGGAGTGTGTGCAGCGAAGTGAGCGTGTCACTGGGAGAGTGACTGTGATAGTTGTCCATTTTGCACGGAAGGAGCGTTAGGATGGGGGAGTGTGCAGGGGAGTGTGCGTGTTGGTGGCGGAATGTGCGAGGGTAACTGTGGGGAAAGCGTGTCGGGCAACTGAACGTGATGGTAGGGAATGTGCAGGGGAGTGATCATGACATTTTAGGAGAGTGCACGGAAGACAGCGTGATAGAAGGGGATTGTGTCAGGGTTGTGAGGGTGATGGTGGGGGAATCTGCGGGAGTGTAAAGGTAGCGATGGGAGAGTGTCTGGGAGAGTGATTATGACGGTGTGGGAGTTTGTGGGAAGTGAGCACGATGGTGGAGGTTTGTGCAGTTGAGTGAGAATGATGGTGGCGGAGTGTGTGTCTCAGTGGAGAGGTGTGAGTGTGACTGTAGCCCAGTGAGCGATAGAGTGACTGTAACAGTAAAGAGTGGACAGGGGAGCGAGCGTGATGATTGTGGTGTATGACGGGGAGTGAGCGTGATGGCAGGGAAGTGTGCAGAGGAATAAGTGTAATGATGTGCATGACGGTGGAGGACTGAGTGTAAGCTACCGAGGAAGCGTGTCAGTATTGGAGTGTGCCAAGGAGTGATAGCGACGGTGAGAAAATGTGCCGAGGAGTGAGAGTGATGATGGGGGTATGTACGCAGGAGTGTGGGCGATTTGGATGGTGTGCATGGGTGTGTGTGTGTGTGCTGGAGTAATTCTGGTAATGGTGTGTATATGGGAGATGAGTGAATGTGATTTTCGCGGTGTGTGCAGGAAATTGAGCACGACGACGGTAGGGGAAAGATTGGATGAGTGACTATGATGATGGGGTTGTTCGGGATAGTGAACATTTCAGTGGGTGTGTATGGGGAGGAAGTCGGCGTGAAGATGACTTCACAGGAGAGTGATCTAGATGTTGGTGGTACATGTGGGAGTATGGTCATGAAGTGGGTGGGTATATGAGGGAGTGTTCATGACGGTAGCGAGTGTACAGGAGATTGAGCGTGACAGTGGGGTTTTGTGCAGGACAGTGAGCGTGCTGGTAGGGGAATATGCATAACATTAAGGATGACAGTGAGGGAGTCAGTGTAACAGTGCCCTTGACTTTGGAGGTTTTTGTGCAGCGTGACTATAATGAAAGGAGAGTTGCACAGCGGAATGAGCATGACAGTGTCAGAGTGTGCGGGGTTGTGTGTATGATGGTGAGGGTGCGTATTTTGCAGTGAGTGTGATGGCAGGCGAGTGAGTATAACAGTGGACCACTGTGCAAGGGAGAGAGCATAACAGTGGAAGATTTTCCGGGGATTGAGCATGATGTTGTGAGATGCTGGGGGAGTATGCGTGGCAGTCCTTGTGTGTGCTGTGGAGTGAGTGTGAAGGTTGTGCAGTATGCAAGTATACGTGCGTAATGGTGAGGGTGTGTGTTGGGAAGTGAGCTAGAAAGTGAGGAAGTGTGTGGTGCAGTGAATATGATGTGGGAGAATGTCTGGGGGAGTGAGCTTATCAGTGGCAGTGTAACCGGGGGAGTGAGCGTGATGGTGATGGAGTGATGGTGAGTGGGTCAGGGAAACTGTTTTGGCGTGAGAGTGAGGATGTCTGAGTGACGGTCATGGAGTAGTGTAAGGGTGCCTGGGTGACAATGGTGGATTTTTCTGAGCGAATCGGTTTTCATGCTCAGGGAGGGATTGTGAGGACTGTCAGGGTGATGTTGATGGCGTGAGTGTGAGAAGGTTGGTGTCATGGTGAGGGTGAGAGTGGGAGTTCGGCAGGGTGACAGGGATGAGGGGTTCAAGTTGCGGGTGACGGAGTGACTGTGATGGGTTCATGGTGATGGTGACTGCGTGTGATGGGGTAAGCGTAATATTGATGGATTGAGTGTAAGAGGTCAGTTTAATGACTGTGAGGTTGTCAGTTTGACGGTGATGGAGAGAGTTTGGGAGGGTCATGTTTACAGTGCTTCAGTGACTGTGAAGGGGTCAGGCTGATGGTGACAGAGTGAGTGTGAGGACGTGACGCTGATGGTGACAGACTGAGTGTGAGGAGGTCAGTGTGGTCGTGATGGAGGGAGTGTGAGGGGGTCAGGGTGACGGTGATGGAATGACTGTGAATAAGTCAGTGTGACACTGATGGAGTGAATTTGAGGAGGTCAGTGTGACGGTGATGGAGGAAGTATGAAGAGGTTTTTGTGACGGTGATGGAGAGAGTATGAGGTGGCCAGTGTGATGGTGATGAGAGCGTGTGAGGGGGTCAGCATGATAGTCACTGACTGAGTGTAAGGGTGTCAGGGTGACGGTGACAGTAAGAGTAGGAGGGGGTGCGGTTGACGGTGAAGGTGTTAGTGTGAGGAGGTGATGAAGAAATTGCTGAAGTGAGCATAAGGAGCTTAGTGTCATGTTGATACAGTTAGTGTGAGGGGGTCAGGGTGACGTTGACAGAGTCAGTCTGAGGGGTACAGAGTGGCGGTGATGGAATAAGTGCGAGTAGGTCAGGGTGAAAATGATCGAGTGAGCGTGAGTGGTCAGGTTAATGGTGAGAGAGTGAGCATGAGAATGTCAGGGTGACAATGATGAAGAGAGTGTGAAACGACCTATGTTATGGTGATGGAAAGAGTTTGAGATGGTATTGATTGCAAATGGTTTAGTGACTGTGAAGGGGTCAGGCTGCTGGTGACAGGGGATTGTGAGGGTTTCAGGGTTACAGTGATGGAGTGTGTGAGAGGCGTCCAGGGTTATATGATGGAGTGAGTGTGGGGATTGCGAATGAGTGAATGTAAGTGCGCCAGGGTGACGGTGATGGAGTGAGATTGAGGGGGTCAGAAAAATGTTGAGAGGTGGGATGTGAGGGTGTCAGGATGACAGCGGTGGAGAGTTGATGTCCACACAGTCACTCCGTCACCGTTACAGTGATCCCCTAGCACTCCCTTATCACCACCACACTGACCTCCTCACACTCCTCTGTCACAATCAGCCTCGTGTCCTCACGCTCACTCTGTGACCATCAACCTGACCCCTTCACAGTGATACACCACTGTAATCATGACCCTTTCAAATCTCTCCATCATTGTCAAACTGACCGCCTCACACTGTATTCGTCACTCCCAGCCTGACACCCTCACACTCGCTCCATCATTTGCGCCCTGAACTACTCACACTAATTCCGTCACTGTCACTCTGACGCCCGCACACTCACGTCATCACCGTCTCTCTGACCACCTGACACTCATTAAACTGACCCCTTGCACTCAATGCATCAATTTCACTATTTCTCGATCACACGCAGTCACCATCACCATGAACTCATGACACTCACGGTGTCGCCCATAATTTGATTCCCTCAAACTTGCTCGCTGTCACCCTGCCCGACTCCGACTCACACTCTCCCCATGACCTTGACCTCTTCACACTCACGCCATCACCACCACCCTGGTACGCCTCACACTCACTCTCTCAGCATCACCTCGACATACTCACAAAAATCCGTCATTTTCACCCTGGCGTCCTCATACTCATTTCATCACTGTCAGCCTGAACCCCTCACACTTACTTCCTCACGGTCAACGTTACACTCTCACACTCACTCAGTCATCATCACTCTGACCCGCTCACTCTCACTCCATCATCGTCGCCCTGGCTCACTTACATTCACTCCATCACAATCACGTTGACACCCTCACACTCACTCCGTCACTGTCAACCTCACCCCCTCACATTCACTCGGTCATGGTTACACTAACTCTCTTTCACTCACACCATCACCATCATCATAACACTCTCATGCACATACCATCACCGTGACGCAGACCTCCCCACTCTCACTCCATCACATTTATTCTTCACGCCTCTCACCCACTACATAAATGTCACTCTGGCTCCCTCACATTCCCGCAGTCACCAGCACTCCGCCCACCTCACACTCACTCGTACATGGTCAACCTATCTCCCTCTCCGTCGCTCCATCACCATCACTCTGACGCTCTCACACTTCCTCCATCACTGTCACAATGACCTCCTCACATTCAGTCCATCACTGCCACACTGACGTCCACACAGTCACCCGTCACCATTACAGTGACCTCCTCACACTCCCCTATCACTACCACACTGACCTTCTCACACTCACTCTGTCACAATTAGCTTCATGTCCTCACATTCACTTTGTCGCCATCAGCCTGACCCCTTCACAGTCATTACTCCACTGAATCCATGACTCTGTCAAACTCTCTCCATCACTGTTAACCTGTTGATCTCATATTGTATTCATCACTCGGTCATGGTCTTAACCTGTTATCTCATATTGTATTCATTACTCGGTCATGGTCACCCTAACTCCCTCTCACTCACACCATCACCATCACCTGATCCTCTCACACTCACTCCATCACAGTGACGCGGAATTCCCCACAGTTACTCCATCACATTCATCTTGAACTCCTCTCACCCACTCCATCACTGACACTCTCACATTTATCTCTCACCATCTCGCTGAACCCCCTCACCCTCACTCCATCACCCTTACTCTGACGCTCTCACACTCACTCCATAACCGTGACGCTGACTTCCCCACACTCACTCCGTAATATTCACCCTGAATGCCTCACACACACTCCATAACTGTCACTCTGACACCCTCAAACTACTCTGCCACCTTCAGGCAGACCCCTTCACAGACAGTAAACCACTGTAACCATGACCGTCTCAAACTCTTTCCATCATCATCACACTGACCGTTTCACACTCCCTTCGTCACTGTCACCCAGATATCCTCGCACTCACTCCCTCACTATTAAGCTGACCCCTCGCATTCACTCCATCGCGCTCACTGATTCACCATCAAACTTACCCACTCACACATTTTTGTCACTCTCACCCTGACCCCCTCACACTAATTCCATCACTGTTCCCCTGTTCCCCTCACACTGGCTTCATCACGGTGACACTTACATCTCACACTCACTCAGTCACCATCAACTCTGAACAAATCACACTCACTCCATTACTATCACACTGAACCGCTCACTGTTACTCCACTGTTACTACCACCACACTGACCTTCTCTCACTCACTCTGTCACCATCAGCCTCAGGTCCTCAAACTCACTCTGTTGGCATCAGCCTGACCCCTTCACAGTCACTACACCACTGAAACCATGACTTCAAAGTCTCTGCATCACCTTGAGACTGATGGTCTCATACTGTATTCCTCACTGCCACCCCAACACCCTCACATACACTCCTTCACCATTAACCTGACTTATCACATTCACTTCATCACTTTTATCCCGACCTACTTGCACTTACTCCATCACCGTCACTCTCTCCCACTCAGACTGACTTTGTCAACGTCACTATGACCCGCTCACACTTACTGCGTCACCAATACACTGACCTCCTCATAGTCACTCCAGCAATTTCTTCATCACTTCCTCACATTCACTCCCTCACCGCCAACCTCACTCCCGCATACTAAAAATCTCAACGTCACCCTAACCCACTCACTCTCATTTCGCGACAGTCGTGCTGACCAATCACACTCCTCCATCACTGTCACACTGACCAGCTCACACTCACTGTCACCATCACCCTCACGTCCTCACACTCACTCTTGTTTCCATCACACTGACCTCATCACATACATTTTCTCGGTGACGGAGTGACTGCATTGACGTAAGTGTGAAACTGATGGAGTGAATGTGAGGAGGTCGTTGTGACAGTAATGGAGGGAGTGTGAGAACGTCCGGGTGATGGTGATGGAGTGAGTGAGAGGGGGTTAGGTTGCCCATGACCGAGTGAGTGTGAGGTGATGGAGAGTGAACAGGTCAGAGTGATGTTGATGGAGAGAGTGAGAGGTATTCAAGTGATGGGGACTGAGTGAGTGTAAGAGTGTAAGGTTGACCGTGATGAAGTAAGTGTTAGGGGATCAGGTTGACAGTGACTGAATGAATGTGATTGGCCAGCGTGAAACTGACGAAAATGCGTGAGGGAGTCATTCTGATTGTGAAAGAGTGAGTGTGATGAAGTCAGTGTGACCGTGATGGAGTGAGTGTGATATGAGGGTTGTGGTGCGTGAATGAGTGCGAGTGGGTCAGGGTATCTGTTTTAGCGTGAGTGTGAGGGGGTCTGAGTGACGGTCATGGAGTAGTGTGAGGGTGCCAGGGTGACAGTGACAGATTTTTGTGAGCGGCTCGGGGTGATGCTAAAAGAGTGAGTGTGAGGAGATCAGGGTCATCGTGAGGTTGTGAGTGGGACTAGGGCGGGGTGGCAGCGAGAGTTTGAGGGGATCAAGTTGTGGGTGACGGAGTGAGTGTGATGGGTTCATGGTGATGGTGACTGGGTGTGTGATGGGGTAAGGGTGACATTGATGCATTGTGGGTAAGGTGTCCGTGTAATGGTTACGCAGTGAGTGTGAGGTGATCAGGGAAACGGTGACAGTGTGAGTGTGCGGGGGTCATAGTGACAGTGACGAAGATAGTGGGAGGGAGTCGTGGTGATGGGGATGGAGTGTGTGTGAGCTGGTGAGGGTGACAGTGACGGAGTGAGTGTGAGATTGAGGATATGAAAGTTACAGTAACGGAGTGAGTATGAGGGGGTCAAGATGACAGTGATGGAGTGAGTGTGAGACGCTTAGGCTGACAGTGACAGACTGATGTGTTTAGCAATAATGGTGACGATGAAGGAGTTTGTGTGATGGGGCCAGGGTGACGGTGATAGAGTGAATGTGTGGGGGTGAGTGTAACAGTGATGGAGTGAATGTGAGGCATTCAGAGTGAATGTGATGTAGTGAGTGTGCGAGTGGAATGGTGACGGTGATGGAGTGAGCATGAGAGTGTCAGGGTGAAAAAGTGAGTGTGAGATTGAAGGTTCAAGATGACAGTGACGGACAGAGTACAAGGGGGTCAGTGTGACAGTGACGAGTGAGTGTGAGGGGGAATGGTGATGCCGATGGACTGATGGGTGATGGTGATAGTGTAAGTAAGAGAGGGTCAGAGTGACGTTGATGGAGTGAGTGTGAAGTGATAAAGGTGACAGTGATGTAATGAATGTAAGTGTGTCAGGGTGAAATTGATAGAGTTAGTGTAATGTAGTCAGGATAATGGTGAGGGAGTGAGTGTGAGTGGGTTAGACTAATGGTGTTTGTGTAAGTGTGAGTGGGTCGGAGTGACTGTGGCGGAGTGAGTGTGAGAGTGTCCGGGTGATAGTGATGTATTTTTGTGAGCGAATCAGGGTGACCATGACAGTGCGAGTGCAAGGGGTGTCGGGGTGATGGCAATGGAGCGAGTCTGAGAAGGTCAGGGTGACAGTGAGGGAGTGAATGTGAGTTCGTCAGTGTGGTGAGCGGTTCAAGGAGATGGAGATGAAGTGAGTGTGTGGTGTTCTGCGTGAAGTTGACGGAATGAGTGTGAGGTGTTGGGGGTGAAGTTGATGGAGTGAGCATGAGTGTTTCACAGTAACGGTGTTGGAGTGAGTGTGAAGTGTTCATACTGACGGTGATAGAGTGAGTGTGTAGCGGTCAGGGTGACAGTGTTGGAGTGAGTGTGAGAGTGAGTCTTCATTGTGACAGTAACGGAGTGAGCATGAGGGGTTCAAGATGACATTTATGAAGTGAGTATGAGAGGGTAAGGGTGACAGTGACAAACTGATATGTGCTGGGGTCAGCGTGATGGCGATGGAGAGGTGTGAGGTGGTCAGACGGACGATAAAGGAGTGATTGTGACGGGGTCAGGGTGATGGTGATGGAGTGTGCTATGGGTTCAGTGTCAGATTGAGTGTGAGATTGAGGGTTTTACAGTGACAGGAAAGAAGTGAGTATGAGGGGGTCAAATGACATTGATGGATTTAGAATGAGATGGTTAGGTTTACGCTGACAGACTGATGTGCGAGGTATTCAGAGTGATGGTGATGGAGTGAGTGTGAGAGTATAATGGTGATGGTGATGGAGAGAAATTGAGGGCGTCAGTGTGACAGTGATGAGTGAGTGTGAGGAAGTCAGGGTGAGAGTGATCAAAATGTGTGACGGTGATGCAATGAGCGTGAGGGAGTCAGGGAGACCGTATTGGAATGAATGTGTAGTAGTCAGTGTGACAGTGACCAGTAAGTGTGAGGGAGTCAGTGTGAAAGGTTTTCGAAATGTGTGATGGTGATGCAGTGAATGTGAGTGCGTCAGTGTGATGGTGATGGAGTGAGAGTGAGCTGGTCAGGGAGATTTTGATGAAGTGAATGTAAGGTGTTCGGGGTGACGGTGACGGAGTGAATGTGCGTGCTTCATTGTAATGATGTTGGAGTGAGTGCATGGGCCTCATAGTGACAGTGATGGAATGAGTGTGAGGGGGTCAGCATGACAGTGACAGAGTGAATATGAGTGCGAGTATGTCAGGGTGACGGTAATGGAGTGAGCATGAGGGGATCGAGATGACATTGATGGAGTGAGTGTCAGAGAGTTAGGGGACAGTGAGAGACAGATTTGTGAGGAGATCAGGGTGACAGTGATAGAGAGTTGTGAGGGGATCAGGGCGATGGTGAAGTAGTGAGTGTGAGGGGGTCCGTGTTACAGTGACGGAGTGAGTGGAAGATTGAGGCTGGGAGAATGACAGTTGCTTTCCAGCATTCAGCTTTCATTCTCTCTAAAAGGTACAGTACACGCCTTCAGCTTCATAATAGTGCTGGTTATATCGATGACTTGGTGAGTTTTAGTCACGCATGGAAGGAACATTTGCAACATTTGTCAGAATTGTTCAATTGACTTCGGGAGGCAGTCTTGAAAATAAACCTGACTAAAAAAATGACATTTCCTTTTTCCAAAGCCCTTTTCTCCTTTATATGCCATGTTATTGGATATGAGTAAATGGCCTCACAGATTGCAAAAAGAAGGCAATTGGACAGTTTCACAACCCATCTACAAAAGGACTGGTGTCATTGTTCCTGCGATTGAGTGAATGTAATGAAAATTTTGGATCAAATTTTAACTCTGTGGATGCTCCACGCACTGAACTGCTGAAGAAAGGCAAGGCGTTCCGGTGAACAGTGGACTGTCAGAAGGTATTTGACAACCTAAAATCCGTGAAAACCACAGTGCCTGTATTAGCCACACGTAATTAGTCAAAGCCAATTAAGGTGGTTAATGATGC
>NW_025210263.1:18659-18929 GCF_004010195.1 Chiloscyllium plagiosum
TATCGATGACTTGGTGAGTTTTAGTCACGCATGGAAGGAACATTTGCAACATTTGTCAGAATTGTTCAATTGACTTCGGGAGGCAGTCTTGAAAATAAACCTGACTAAAAAAATGACATTTCCATTTTCCAAAGCCCTTGTCTCCTTTATATGCCATGTTATTGGATATGAGTAAATGGCCTCACAGATTGCAAAAAGAAGGCAATTGGACAGTTTCACAACCCATCTACAAAAGGGCTGGTGTCATTGTTCCTGCGATTGAGTGAATGT
>NW_025210264.1:0-2534 GCF_004010195.1 Chiloscyllium plagiosum
TCACGCTGTTCCGGACTCACTTCCCCTCGCGCTGTTCCGGGACTCACTTCCCCTCGCACTGTTCCATGACTCACTTTCCCTCACCCTGTTCCGGGACTCACTTCCCCTCACGCTGCTCCGGGACTCACTTCCCCTCGCGCTGCTCCGGGACTCACTTCCCCTCGCGCTGTTCCAGGATTCACTTCCCCTCACACTGTTCCATGACTCACTTCCCCTCGCGCTGCTCCGGAACACGTTACCCCTTGCGCTGTTCCGGGACTCACTTCCCCTCGCACTGTTCTGGGACTCACTTCCACTCGCGCTGTTCCATGGTTCATTTCCCCGCGCGCTGTTCCGGGACTCATTTCCCCTCACCCTGTTCTGGAATCACTTCCCCTCGTGATGTTCCGGGACTCGCTTCCCCTCACCCTGCTCCGGGACTCACTTCCCCTCACCCTGCTCCGGGACTGGCTTCCCCTCGCGCTGTTCCGGGACTCGCTTCCCCTCGCGCTCTTCCATGGCTCATTTCCCCTCGCGCTGTTCCGGGACTCATTTCCCCTCACCCTGTTCTGGGGACTCACTTCCCCTTGCGTGGTTCCATGAATCTCTTCCCCTCACGCTGTTCCGGGGCACACTTCCCCTCGCGCTGCTCCGGGACTCACTTCCTCTCGCGCTGCTCCTGGACTCTCTTCCCCTCACGCTGTTCCATGGTTCATTTCCCCTCGCACTGCTCCGGCACTCACTTCCACTTGCGCTGCTCCGGGACTGACTTCCCCTCGCACTGCTCCAGGACTCATTTCCTTTCACCCTGCTCCGGGACACGTTTTTCCTTACGCTGCTCCATGACCCACTTCCCCTCGCGCTGTTCCGGGACTCACTTCCCCTTGCGCTGCTCCATGACTCACTTCCCCTCGCACTGCTCCGGGACTCACTTCCCCTCACGCTGTTCCATGACTCACTTCCCCTCACGCTGTTCCATGGCTCATTTCCCCTCGTGCTGTTCCGGAACTCACGTCCCCTCACGCTGTTCCAGGACTCACTTCCCCTCGCGCTGCTCCAGGACTCACTTCCCGTCGCGCTGTTCCGGGACTCACTTCCCCTCGCGCTGTTCCGGGACTCACTTCCCCTCGCGCTGTTCCGGGACTCACTACCCCTCGCTCTGCTCCGGGAATCACTTCCCCTCGCGATGTCCCTGGACTCACTTCCCCTTGCGCTGCTCTGGGACTCACTTCCCGTCACGCTGTTCCGGGACTCACTTCCCCTCGCGCTGCTCCGGGACTCACTTCCCTTCACCCTGTTCCGGGACTCACTTCCTCTCGCATTGCTCTGGGACTCACTTCCCCTCACACTGTTCCAGGACGCTTCCCCTCACCCTATTTCGGGACTCACTTCCTCTCACGCTGTTCCGGGAATCACTACCCCTCGCACTGCTCTGGGATCACTTCCACTCGCGCTGTTCCGGGACTCATTTCCGCTCACGCTGTTCCGGGACTCACTTCCCCTCGCACTGCTCCGGGACTCATTTCGCCTCGCACTGTTCCATGACTCACTTCCCCTCGCGCTGCTCCATGACTCACTTCCCCTCACGCTACTCCGGGACTCACTTCCCCTCGCGTTGCTCCATGACTCACTTCCCCTCACGCTACTCCGGGACACACTTCCCCTCGCGCTGCACCGGGACTCACTTCACCTCGCGCTGCTCCGGGACTCACTTCCCCTCGCGCTGCTCTGGGACTCACTACCCCTCGCACTCTTCTGGGACACACTTCCCCTCGCGCTGCACCGGGACTCACTTCACCTCGCGCTGCTCCGGGACTCACTTCCCCTCGCGCTGCTCTGGGACTCACTTCCTCTCGGGCTGCTCCTGGACTCTCTTCCCCTCACGCTGTTCCATGGCTCATTTCCCCTCGCACTGCTCCGGGACTCACTTCCACTTGCGCTGCTCCGGGACTCACTTCCCCTCACGCTGCTCCAGGACTCGTTTCCTTTCACCCTGCTCCGGGACACGTTTTTCCTTACGCTGCTCCATGACCCACTTCCCCTCGCGCTGTTCCGGGACTCACTTTCCCTTGCGCTGCTCCATGACTCACTTCCCCTCGCACTGCTCCGGGACTCACATCCCCTCACGCTGTTCCATGACTCAATTCCCCTCGTGCTATTCCGGAACTCACTTCCCGTCGCACTGTTCCAGGACTCACTTCCCCTCGCGCTGCTCCATGACTCACTTCCCCTCACGCTGCTCCGCGACTCACTTCCCCTCGCGTTGCTCCAGGAATCACTTCCCCTCACGCTATTCCGGGACTCACTTCCCCTCGCACTGCGCCGGGACTCATTTCGCCTCACACTCTTCTGGGACACACTTCCCCTCGCGCTGCGCCGGGACTCACTTCACCTCACGCTGCTCCAGGACTCACTTCCCCTTGCATACCACGGGACTCACTTCCCCTCGCGCTGTTCCAGGACTCACTTCCCCTCGCACTGTTCTGGGACTCACTTCCCCTCGCGCTGTTCCAGGACTCACTTCCCCTCGCACTGTTCTGGGGACTCACTTCCCC
>NW_025210264.1:2864-14824 GCF_004010195.1 Chiloscyllium plagiosum
GGATTCACTTCCCCTCACACTGTTCCATGACTCACTTCCCCTCGCGCTGCTCCGGGACACGTTTCCCCTTGCGCTGTTCCAGGACTCACTTCCCCTCGCACTGTTCTGGGACTCACTTCCCCTCGCGCTGTTCCATGGTTCATTTCCCCGCGCGCTGTTCCGGGACTCATTTCCCCTCGCACGGTTCCATGACTCTCTTCTCCTCGCACTGCTCCGGGACTCACTTCCCCTCGCGCTGCTCCAGGACTCGTTTCCTTTCACCCTCCTCCGGGACACATTTCCCCTTACGCTGCTCCATGACCCACTTCGCCTCGCGCTGTTCCGGGATTCACTTTCTCTCGCACTGCTCCGGGACTCACTTCCCCTCACCCTGTTCTGGGACTCACTTCCCCTCGCACTGCTGCAGGGCTCACTTCCCCTCGCACTGCTCCAGGGCTCACTTCCCCTCACCCTGTTCCGGGACTCACTTCCCCTCACCCTTTCCAGGACTCACTTCCCCTCGCGCTGCTCCAGGACTTGTTTCCCCTCACCCTGCTCCATGACTCACTTCCCCTCACCCTGCTCCGGGACTCACTTCCCCTCACCCTGCTCTGGGACCCGCTTCCCCTCCCGCGGCTCTGGGACTCGTTTCCCCTCCCACTGTTCCGGGACTCGCTTCCCCTCACCCTGCTCCGGGACTCACTTCCCCTCACCTTGCTCCGGGACTGGCTTCCCCTCGCGCTGTTCCGGGACTCGCTTCCCCTCGTGCTGTTCCGGGACTCGCTTCCCCTCGCGCTGTTCTGGGACTCGCTTCCCCTCGCACTGCTCCGGGACTCACTTCCCCTCGCGCTGTTCTGGGACTCGTTTCCCCTCGCGCGGCTCTGGGACATGTTTCCCCTCACCCTGCTCCGGGACTCGTTTCCCCTTGTGCTGTTCCGGGACTGGCTTCCCCTCATGCTGCTCTGGGGACTACTTCCCTGAACGCTGTTTCAGCACTGCTAAAATGAGAGAAAAGACAGTAAAGAACAGGGAGGGGGCAGAGGAGCTCTGTCTGGAGTGTGCTTCACTGCCGCCATCTTGGATAGATGGTATGGAGCTGTCCTTATGTGATGAACTTTAGGAAATACTCAAATTCCTTGCTGGTAAACAATGGCCAGTTTTTTGTGACCAACATTTCCAGGAATCCATATATTGCCAAAGATGTGGGCAGTTTTTCTATCATCATGCCTGTGTTTGTCAAATGAATTCTATGTACATCCAACTACTTTGAGTGGTCGTCCACAATGACTAAGAACATTTAGCCTATGAAAGGACCTGCAGAGCTGACGTGTATCTCAGTCCATGGTTTACTCGGCCATTCCCGTGAATGTGGGGAAACTACTGGTAGTAATTTTTGTCCTTATTGGCACTCTAGGCAATGCCCTACCAACACGGCGATGTCTGCATCCAATCCAGGCCACCAGACAACTTCTCACCAACACCTTCATTTGGGAACTTGTGGATGACCCTGGCGAAGTTCAGCCAGTATCTGGCAGTGCCCTTTGCTCAGGGCAATCACTCTTGCTCCCTGTAATAATATGCCACCCTTTACTGTGATGTGGTCCCTCTGGGTCCAAAAACGATTTCAGTTCTGGTTGTGAAGGCCCTTTCATTTCCCCCATCACTACCAGCTGTTTCAGTTTTGTCAGGATCTTTGTCAGTGTCTAAAGTCTGATATTTTCAGCTGTGACTGGAAGTGTTTCTAGAAAATGTAAATCCATTATGGACTCTGTCAGTAGTGGTACCACCAGTGGTGTATCTACCAGTAGCAGGCAGCTCCAATGCATCCGCATTTGCTAGTTGGCCTCTCAGACAGTGTTCACACTGCGATGATATACCCTTAGTATCACAGCCTCCCGCTGAATTCAGCCTGAGGTTGGGGGTGGCGCTGCCTTGACCTCTTTAAGTAGAACCTAGCAGGGTTTTGTGGTCCATTATTATTACAAATTTACTTTTGTAGAAGTAATGGTAGAACATTCTGACTTCAAATATGACTGCCAAACCTTCCTCCTCTATCTGGATGTATTTATGCTCTGCAATAGCCAAAGTCCGAATGCATGTCCTATTGCGCACTCCTCTCCATTGGGCCACCTATGAGCTATCACTGCCCTGATGCCGTACAGGGAGGCATCACAGGTCAAAACCAGATCTCACATGGGATCTTACAAAGGCAGCATGGTGGCTCAATGGTTAGCCCTGCTGCTTCACAGCGTCAGGTACCTGGGTTCAATTCCACCCTCTGGCGACTGTCTGTGTTGAGTTTGCACATTCTTTCCGTGTCTGCGTGGATTCCCTCCAGGTGTTCCGGTTTCCTCCCACCATCCAAAGATAGGCAGGTTAGGGTGGATTGACCATGCTAAATTGTTCCATAGCATCCAGAGATGTGCAGGTCAGGGGTAAATGTAGGGAAATGGGTCTGGGTGGGCTACTTTTCAGAGGGTCAGTGTTGACTTGTTGGGCTGAAGGACCTGTTTCCACTGTAATTCGATGATGATTATTATTATAGTGTGCCAACACCTTATAGGATCATAGCTTTTCCTTCACTTCCCTGAAAGCTACAGTTTGGTTACTCAATCATTTCCAAGGCTGACCCTTTTTTACGCGTTGATGTATAGGTGCCATGATGAAGGCCAGGTTAAGTCCAATCCAAGGAAAGACCTAAGCCCTGCTACAGATGTGGGAGTCAGGGCACCTCAGATCGCCTCACTTCATCTTCCAATGTGTATAACCTGGTCTTGTCAACTCGGTAGCCCAAGTAGGTGACTAGGAGTGCCTAGAACACTTATTTTTCCTTTCAAAGGTGTACGCCCTATCTGGGCGAAGTGTATTAGGACTATGTCCAAGTTCTCTAAGTGCTCTTTATTTGTCTTCCCTGTGATTAGCATGTCATGCAGATAAATGGCAACCTGGGATAGACTTTGTAAAATGTTCTCTAATGTCTGTTGAAAAATTGCACAGGCTACAATACCCCAAGTGGCAAGTCTCATTTATTGGTAAAACTCCTTATGGGTGTTAATTGAAGTATACTTCTGGCAATCCTCATCTAATCACAACGACAAGTTGATGTCCAGCTTCATAAAGGACAGCCCCTTGCCAGCTTTCCATATAAATCAACAGGCTCAAGAACATCTTCTTCCCTGCTGTTGTTAGGCTTCTGAGTGGACCTCTCAAAGATCAAACCTAATGTTGATCTGGCTTTTTGTGCACCTTCCTTGCAGGTGTAACTTTGTTCCCCGTTCTGTTCTACCACCCTATGATCTTTGTATCATATGATCTGACTGTGCAAAACAAAACTTTTCACTGTACCTTGGTACATATGACAATAATCAATCAAACCAAATCAAATCAAATCCTCTATGTGAGGGATTGAGTATTTATCCAGCTGTGAAAAGCAGTTTAATCCCCACAAGGGCAAACCAACCAGTCAGGCTTCACAATTGCTATGACCTGTGCTGTCCATTCTGCAAACTGACCAGTTCTGATGATTCCTTCACTTTCCAACTTTCTGATTTCTGCCTCTACTTTTGCCCGTGAGGCAAATGGCGCGGGGTGGCCCTTGCAGGATCACGGAATTGCTTCCCGGTCAACATGCAAGGTGGCCTTCCTGAAAATCTTCCAGGCATTTAATTAGGACTTCACTCATGCAGCCATGTTTTAATTGAAAAATGTTGAGCCAATCTATGTGAATCCTTCTCATCCACTTTTAACTCATCAAGCTTGGGCCCAGGCCTTTTACTACAATCACTGGTAACTCAACCAGTTGCTTTTCATAAGAAACTGGAACTGAAATTGTACCTTTAACCTGTAAGGGTTCCCCAGTATAGGTTCTCAGTTTAACTGAGGTCTTGTGCAAACTTAAGGGCTGGACTCCAGAGTGAATTTTGTTTGAGACTGGTTCTGTGATTACTGAAACGGCCGCACCAGTATTGAACTCTGTTAGAACCGGGTGACCATTTAACTAGATGTTTATTTTGATTGGTTCTGATTTAGATATTCTAAGCAATTTAATTGTTCCAAACCAGATGTCGGTGGGCTTTCCAGAGGGTCTGGATACCAGCCTATGAGTTCTCTTGCTCCATTTATGTCTGGTGGGATTCACTTGCTGTCTCAGGTTCACATACCAACAGCAACTACAATGCCTTGCCAGTCGGGATCCTGAAGAAAATTGGAACCTTTTGGTTGTGACTTGACTTTGATTTGGAGTTTTGCTGTGGGCTGATCTACAGTCTCTCTGTTCAGGATATATCCTGAGTGCCTTCACTCAACTGTTGTTCCCCAAGGTCAGTTGGACTGGCACGCGATTGCATCAAGATGAAGACAGATGACTCCTCATGAAGAGGATATCACTTCTGTTTGATTGGACACTGGGTCATTTTATCTCTTCCTTCTATTAAAGGGAAGGTCTGACAGTGAAATACTGACTGCTGAAGTTGCACCATTTGCTTGCAAAACAGGATAGTAACATTTTGAGATTCCTGCACTATTTTTAAATTTTAGAATGAAGAGATGAGGAAGGTAGCAGAGCATTGATTCATTTCTTCAAAGGACTCATGAAAATGATGAAAAATTTCCATGTTGAGATTTCACTGGAAGATTCACAGTCATGACTGGAGTCCCACTAAAGCATTGTGTGCAAACAGAGGAGATGAGAGGAACTTTTAAGGCTCTCTATTGATTCTGGAACACGAGCTAAGAAAATGTTCTGGGCTCTTGTACAAAAGTCAGGGCTGCCAGAAAATTTTCCATCACCTGTATTTGAACAAATTCCTCAATGCATTTGCTGAGTGGAATACCAATGTGATCACCCAGTGATGCTGAATGTAGTGGAAACTCCATCATGCATCTCTGGTCACACAAATTGGGTTCACTCACTTGAATCATTAAGCATACTTGTTTTGGTCTTATAACTTGCACAATTTCATTTAATATATAGGACAGTACTGCACAGAATATTTGCACATGATTTGTCCACTTCTGAGCTAATAGTCCCATTTGAGAAAGATCAAACAAGGCTATATAAAAACATGATGGCTAGTTCCATACAATTTCACAGACTATTTGAATTCACCACCTAAATTTACCAGGCCTCTCTAGTTCCATTGCTTGTTAACATTTTCACAGACTGTTTGGCAGTTCCAACCCTCAATGTCAATCAGAGTCCCAATCAGTTCTTTGTATATATATCCTAATATACGGTTTTGACTGCGATTGGAGGAGTCACTGTTTCCTTTTCCAGCTTAATTATATAGGTCTCAGTCTGTGTCAGGTTCAGTATTAAGAGCAAGTCAGCAAGGTTTCTTTCATCGATAATAATTACTAGTACATTACCAAAAAAAGAAGCTTATTCAAAGATACAAGGTTAATGACAAAGAGTTTAGCTATGCAAATTTTGTTTGTATTTACCTATAATTTAAAAACATTAACATGAGCATATGCAAGTCTGAAGGCCAAGTGGTAGTTAGCCTCATCGAAAATTATTAATTACAGATTGTCCAGATGCAATTTTAATTCTGAAGTATTCTGCACACTCAAGCTTCTGACATGGGGTACATAATTGGCTGAACCACTTTTCTTCTGACAGCGGGGTCGATTCCAAGATAAGCCTCTTCAAGAACTCTCCCTGAGTGGTAAGGATGACTTTTGGTGGGTTTTCAGCTCATACACCTTGCTGCGAGAAGTTGCAAAGAAAGAAAGTGAGAACAACAGACTTTTGCTCCTCAAGTAGGTCAAATTCTCTCTCTGACCTGGGTCAAAATGCAGACGTTTTGCCCCAGACACACAGTGAGCCATGTGACCTGTCTCTGACAGTCCTCTAGACTATATGACTGCATCCAAGCTCCCTCCTCTCTGCCGGTTACATAATGCTGGTGTTCCAGTGCCTTTTCCTTTGCAAAATATTCTTTATTTTAAAGTTCAGGAGATATTTATATGTGTCCACATAATCTTTTAAGAATTCTTAATCAGATTACATCTCTCCATAACAATACATATCAACACACAAATTAGGATCAGCAAAAGGCCATTTGACCCCTCTACCTTGCTCCAATTTGATTGTGGCATGGACTCCCCAATCTCGTCTACTTGCAAATGCTTCAAAACCCTTTTCATAGTTAAAGCGCTGAAACAATAGGGCACTTGGCATAACAGATGGGAGACCACTTTAAAAGGCGGAGCTACGTCTGTGATTAGATTAGATTTGATTAGATTAGATTACAGTGTGGAAACAGGCCCTTCGGCCCAACAAGTCCACACCGACCCGCCGAAGCGAAACCCACCCATACCCCTACATTTACCCCTTACTTAACACTACGGGCAATTTAGTATGGCCAATTCACCTGACCCTGCACATCTTTGGACTGTGGGAGGAAACCGGAGCACCCGGAGGAAACCCACGCAGACACGGGGAGAACGTGCAAACTCCACACAGTCAGTCGCCTGAGGCGGGAATTGAACCCGGGTCTCTGGCGCTTTGAGGCAGCAGTGCTAACCACTGTGCCACCGTGCCGCCCACAAATGTTACAGCTAAAGTTGTTGTCCTTTAATGGCAGACAGAAATGGCTAAAATCCACCCCAAATGTGTAAGTACTGTTCTGTTGATAACACTCTTATCATGAAATATTATAGTTTATTTTCCCAAAAGCAGACACTTAGATTAGAAATAAAACATGTTTGTTTTAAGGCATGCAGTCAGTCAAACCTCAGTAAAATACAACAGGAATGCGTTTTTAGTCACTTTAGTTAGATGAAAAACATAATGCTGAAGGAGATGAGCTTCTGATAAGAATAATCTGCTTGTGCCTTTGACATTGGTTCTGCAGTTATATCATTGCCCAGTGCCCAATAGGCTTACACAATCCAATTCCCCATCATTTCTTTGCTATTTAGTTGTAATCCATTCTAGACATCACTGCAATGCAGAGATTGTGTTATTACCTCTCATATCCATCCAGGTAGCTATATAAAAATGGCACTGTGTGATAGGCATAAGAAATCATAAAACTATCTTGTTATTGCTGAAGAGAAAGCTCAGTTGTTGCGAAAGTTTAAAGATGTGCTTGATATTTACCTTTGGATGACTCTAAAGCATAATAAGGGACTCAAACAAAAGCTAACTGCAATTCTGAAAAGCCACTTTCTAAATACAAGGTCTTCCTCTTTTGTTCATGATCCAGTAAGATAAAATAATGATGCTGTATCAGTAGGAAAATAAGCTAAGTTGTTAAATCAGGTTAGCTAAGTTGGAAGAAGAGCTGGAAGACCCACAAGGTACCAAGTGTGCATCTATGCAAAAGGAATAAGGTCAACAAAAGATCACAACCTTTCTTGTTTATTCAAAGTCACAAACAGCCCTGCTCTCCCATTCAGTCATGGCTGTACGTTTCTCAGCTCCACTCCCCCGCCTTCCCCACATCACCTTTGATCCCCTTGACAATCATAGAGTCATAGAGATGTACAGCACGGAAACAGACCCTTCGGTCCAACTTGTCCATGCCGACCAGATATCCTAACTTAATCTAGTCCCATTTGCCAGCACTTGGCCCATATTGCTCTATTCATATGCCCATCCAGATGCCTCTTAAATGTTGTAATTGTACCAGCCTCCACCATTTCCTCTGGCAACTCATTCCATACATACACCACCCTCTGAGTGAAAACGTTGCCCCTTAGGTCTCTTTTATATCTTTCCCCTCTCACCCTAAACCTATGCCCTCTAGTTCTGGACTCTCCCACCCCAGGGAAAAGACTTTGTCTATTTGTCTTTTCCATGCCCCTCATGATTTTATAAACCTCTGTAAGGTCACCCCTCAGTCTCTGACACTCCAGGGAAAACAGCCCCAGCCTATTTAGCCTCTCCCTATAGCTCAACCCTCCAACCATGGCAACATCCTTGTAAATCTGACAAGGATCTTTGCAATCTTACTGAAACCTTTCAAGTTTCACAACATCCTTCCAATAGGAAGGTGACCAGAATTGTACACAATCAAGGACCTATTTATCTCTGTCACAAATATACTCAATGACCTGTTTCCCAGCCTTCTGTAGCAGTGAATTCCACAGAGCTCCATTCTAAAGGGTCTTCTTTTTATTCTAAGGATGTGCCCTTGGGTCCTATTCTCTCCTGCCAATGGAAACAACTTCCCAATGTCCACTCTATCCAGGCCATTCAGTATTCTGTAAGTTTCAATTAGATTCCCCCTCACCCTTCTAAACTCCATCAAGTAGAAGCCCAGAGTCCTCAAACATTCCTCACACGTTAAGCTTTTCATTCCTGGGATCATTCACATGACCCTCCTCTGGACCTGTTCCAGGGCCAGTACATCCTTCTTGAGATTGGGGCCCAAAATTGCCCACAATATTCTAAATGTGGCCTGCCCTGAGCCTCGTGAAGTGTCAGAAATACACTCCTACTTTTATATTCTAGTCCTCTTGAAATGAATGTCAACATTGTATTTGCCTTTCTCACTCCCAACTCAACCTGCAAGTTTACCATAAGAGAATTCTGCACCAGGACTCCCAAGTCCCTTTGCATTTCCAAATTCTGAATTTTCTCTCCAATTAGCAAGTAGTCCATGCCTCTAATCTTCCTACCAAGGTACAAAACCTTACACCTTCCCACATTGTATTCCATCTGTCACTTCTTTGTCCATTCCCCCATCCTGTCTAAATCCTCCTGCAGCCTCCCTGCCTCCGCAATACTACTTGTCGCTCCACCAGTCTTTGTATCATCTGAAAACTTAGCCAAAATGTCCTCAGTTCTTTCATATAGATCTTAAATGTATAAAGTGAAAAGTTATGGTCCCAACACTGACCTCGTGGAGCATCACTTGTCACTGACTACCATCCTGAGAAGGACTCTTTTATCCCCAGTCTCTGCTTTATGTCAGATGCCAAGCTTCTTTCCATACTAGTACCTTGTCTCTAACACCATGGGCTCTTAACTTACTCAGCAGCCTCCTGTGCGGCGCTTTGACAAGTCCTCCTTGAAGCCTAGGTAGATAACATCCATTGGTTCTCCCTTATCTAACCTGCTCATTATCTCCTCAAAGAATTCTAACAGATTTGTCAGACGTGAAGTCCCCTTGATGAAACCATGCTGACTTTCCCCTATTTTACTATGTACTTCCTAGTATTCAGAAATCTCATCCTTCACAATGGACTCCAAAATCTTACCAACAGCAGAGATCAGGCTAATTAGCCTGTAATTTCCCATCCTTTACTTTACTCCTTTTGGGAGGGGGGGGTTACATTAGTGATTGACCAGTCCCCTGGGACCCTGTCTGACTCCAGTGATTCCTAAAAGATTACCACTAACACCTCTAATATCTCTTCAGCTATCTCCTTCAGAACTCCGGGATGTAGTCCATCTGGTCAGGTGATTTATCAGCTTCAGTCCTTTCAGTTCCTCTAGCACCTTCTCCTTGCCGATGGCCACCATACTCACCTCTGCACCACCCTGGCCCCCTGACTCTCTTGAACTTTTGAGGACATTATTTGTGTCTTCCACTGTGAAGACTGACACAAAATACTTGTTCAGTTCATCCGACATTTCTTTGGAATTTCTCCACTATATTAGTGAGTACACAGTTCACTGGAGTGCGACAATGCCAATGACTACTACCTTGTAGTTGGAGAAATTCACTACCACCATCCTCTTTCCTTAACCGGGTCTCAGGGCCTAGTTAGTGTACAGTAATAAAAGGAAACCACCAGTGACTCTTAATAAGAAGCAGTTTTGTATGAAACAAGATGCAGTTTATTGTATGACAGCAATCAGATTCATTAGTAAGAAAGACATGGTAAACCTGTCCGCGTAGGCCTTCACTCTACAAGATCCTAAGATGTACTGCCTTTTCTCTATCAAGTCCACATGACATCATCAGATTGGTTGGAACTTAATACAATCTCTGGTATTAATCCTTTCAGAACCATGACCTTACATGACACAGTTCATTGATTAAGTAGATCACGGTAGCCATATTCATTAAAGTAAACATTTTTATCACTTTTTCCATGACAAACTGGAAGTAGGGAACCGTTTTCTGATTTATGACGTTGCAGATGATTTCAAGTCCACATTTAATGGCAGGATGGGACTGGCGTACATCAAAAGCCCATTGGCTCAGTCTCCTCCACCACATGTGTCATGCGGCAATGGCAATCCTGGGCAGCAGTCTGACACCTTTGGCAGCTGCAGGCACAGAAAGCATTTTCCTTGTGATAGCGAGGAACCTGCAACTCAATGGCCAGGAATACCTTTGGGATTCTCCCAATAGGGCAACATACCTTCACGGAAAATCCATTTACAGCACGTAAAAAGGATATCTGCCGGTCCTCAGTTAAATTGACATCATTCAATTCAGAAAAATGCCACAAAATGTCTTCGGTTGTGCATCTTAGTCCTCTTCAACAGAAGCAATGTCCATGTCTTTACTCCAGAATAACAATGTGCTTGGCTTTTCTTTTCCATGTCATCTGCTCCTGCTCTGCCAATCGAACGGAGGAGACTTGCCCACATTACTATTTCAGAGATAAATTGCAGACAAATAATCTTATGTGCAGATCAAGCTGAGAGGAAACTGTTTCCACACAGTTTCCACAAATAACTGAGTTTCATCTTTGCCCTTGTCAGGATGTGAGTGTTGGTGACAAGGCCGACAGATATTGCCTTCTGCAATGTGTTTATGTGAAGGTCCTCCTTCTTTAGCCACAGTACTCTGGTTCTAAAGAGACTCCGTGCATTACATAGGACATTATAGGATTTTGACTCATGGATGAAGAAAAAAAACTGATTTATGTTTAATTTAGAATAACTTGCATTTTTGAGGTGATGATGTTCCCATGCATATTCTGTCCCTAGCCTTTCAAAGGTTGTGGGCTTTTTTTCTAAGCCTAAGAAAAAAAGCCTAAGAAATCTTGATGAGTTGTTATTGTAAGGACTATACATTGCAATAATAGTATACAGAGCGGGATAGGGATGATGTTTGTTCTTGTTGATGGGTAGCAGATGAAGCAGCCTCTTATCCCTGAATGTTAACAACTTTATGTTGTTTTGTAGCTTCATCCACCTGGATAAGGGTGGAGTCTTCAAACAAACCTTTAATTCATGGCTTGTAGATGCTTTGACATATCAGGAAGGTGAGTTACTCACAATCGGATCCTTAACCTCTGACCTTGTAATTGACAAGCTCAGTTCAGTTCACTTTCATGTTAATGTATATTAATGAGGTGGGAATCAACCAAAAATAATATATTTGAATATTAAACAAGATGATTAGCCACTAGCTTGTTGGAGATGGTCATTGCTGCACACATCTGTGGTACAAATGTATTGTGTCACTTTACAGGTAAGCCCTGATGTTATTCAGACCTTGCTGAATGCAAGTTCATCATACTTCCCTATCCGAAAAGAGTCAAAAGGAGTTGGAGAGTGTGCAACCAACTCACCTCAGTTCACCATCTAATCTCACGAAGAGAGTAAGAAGGGATGAAGGAATAAACAGAGAGAGAGGAAGCAACGGACAGGAGAAAAAGTTATCTTTCAGCACCTCGGGATATCTCAAAGCACTTTACATCCAGTTTAAGTACTTTTCTTTTGAATTGTTATCACAGCTTTAGTGTAGGAAAGGAGGCAGCACTTTGTGAACAGGCAAAAACCACAAAAATCAATATGATCAAATATTGTAGTTTGGTAGTTGTTCTTGGAGATTTAATTATTGGTCAGGGGCACCTCTCGTCCTTCAATATAACGGCACGTTAGTTTCTGTATAATGGAGGGGAGATTAAACAAAAACCGACAGAACTGGAGATGGAGGACAGTGAGGGAGTGAGGGTGAGGGAGTGAGGGTGTGACAGTACGGAGTGAGGGTGTGAGGGTGTGACAGTGAGGGAGTGAGAGAGTGTCAGTGGGGGTGTGAGGGTGAGGGAGTGAGGGTGTGACAGTA
>NW_025210264.1:18162-18936 GCF_004010195.1 Chiloscyllium plagiosum
AGATTTGCTTTCCCAAAATGCAGCACCTCGCATTTATCTGAATTAACCTCCATCTGCCACTTCTCAGCCCATTGACCCATCTTGTCAAGATCCTGTTGTAATCTGAGGTAACCTTCTTCGCTGTCCACTACACCTCCAATTTTAGTGTCATCTGCAAACTTACTAACTGTACCTCTTATGTTCACATCCAAATCATTTACGTAAATGACAAAATGTAGCGGACCCAGCACTGATCCTTGTGGCACTCCACTGGTCACAGGCCTCCAGTCTGAAAAACAACCCTCCACACAGTTAATCACAGGAAAACTGTATCTTTAAACAGACTGTTCAGGCCAAATATAACAAGGAACAAAGAAGTTACTTCTGATAAGAAGGCAAGCTGCAGATTTGTATTGTTTTGGATGAATATCAATAATATCACATCATAAACCTGAAGGACAAAATAAAAAAAACTGTGGGAATCAAGCACCAGAACAGTCCAGCAGCAGAACTTTAAAGAATAACACTGCATGAGGATTGCACCCTGGACACTTTCAGAGACAGACACTGTTAGTCAGAAGCGTAGCTGAATTCTACCATTAATCAGGTAGTATTAAAGATGGGTTGTGAGGCTTAACTTGCTTATTTGCGGGGTCTTATTTTGGTTGCTGCATGTAATAAAGTTTAAATCATTGGTTCAGTTCTTGATTGTCTGTGAGATTTTGTGATAAGTAGCCAAATTAAAGATAACTCGTGCTGATTTACCCACAACGCACATTTCCCCTATCCCCATGC
>NW_025210265.1:0-9881 GCF_004010195.1 Chiloscyllium plagiosum
CTGTCAGAGGGTCAATACTGAGGGAGTGCCGCATTGTCAGAGGGTCAGTATTGAGGGGGGGCCGCACTGTCAGAGGGTCAGTACTGAGGGAGGGCCGCACTATCAGAGGGTCAGTACTGAGGGAGTGCCGCACTGTCAGATGGTCAGTCCTGAGGGCGTACCGCACTGTCAGAGGGTCAATACTGAGGGAGTGCCACACTGTCAGAGGGTCAGTACTGAGTTCGTGCCGCACAGTCAGAGGGTCAATACTGAGGTAGTGCCGCACTGTCAGTGGGTCAATACCGAGGGAATGCCGCACTGTCAGAGGGTCAGTACTGAGGGAGTGCCGCACTGTCAGAGGGCCAGTACTGAGGGCGTGCCGCACAGTCAGAGGGTCAATACTGTGGTAGTGCCGCACTGTCAGAGGGTCAGTATTGAGGGAGAGCTGCACTGTCAGAGAGTCAATACTGAGAGAGTGCCGCACTGTCAGAGGGTCAGTATTGAGGGAGGGCCGCACTGTCAGAGGGTCAGTATTGAGGGAGTGCTGCACTGTCAGAGGATCAGTACTGAGGGAGATCCGCACTGTCAGAGGGTCAATACTGAGGGAGTGCCGCACTGTCAGAGGGTCAGTATTGAGGGAGGGCCGCACTGTCAGAGGGTCAGTACTGAGGGAGGGCCGCACTATCAGAGGGTCAGTATTGAGGGAGTGCCGCACTATCAGAGGGTCAGTATTGAGGGAGGGCCGCACTGTCAGAGGGTCAGTACTGAGGGAGTGCCGCACTGTCAGAGGGTCAGTACTGAGGGAGAGCCGCACTGTCAGAGGGTCAGTACTAAGGGAGTGTCACACTGTCAGATGGTCATTGCTGAGGGTGCGCCGCACTGTCAGAGGGTCAGTACTGATGTAGTGCCGCACTGTCGGTCAGTATTGAGGGAGTGCCGCACTGTCAGAGGGTCAGTACTGAGGGAGTGCCGCACTGTCAGAGGGTCAGTACTGACTGAGTGCCGCACTGTCAGCGTGTCCGTCCTGAGGGTGTGCCGCACTGTCAGATGGTCAGTACTGAGGGGGTGCGCACTGTTCGAGGGTCAGTACTGAGGGAGTGCCACATTGTCAGAGGGTCAGTACTGAGGGAGTGTCGCACTGTCAGAGGGTCAGTACTGAGGGAGTGCCGCACTGTCAGAGGGTCAGTACTGTGGGAGTGCCACACTGTCAGAGGGTCAGTATTGAGGAAGTGCCGCACTGTCAGAGGGTCAGTACTGAAGAAGTGCCGCACTGTCAGAGGGTCAATACTGCGGTTGTGCCGCACTGTCAGAGGGTCAGTACTGAGGGCGTGCCGCACTGTCAGAGGGTTAGTATTGAGAAATTGCCGCACTGTCAGAGGGTCAGTACTGAAGAAGTGCCGCACTGTCAGAGGGTCAATACTGAGGGAGTGCCACACTGCCAGATGTGCAGAAACTGTTGTGGTGAGTTCTCGAATTCAACAATCTGGAAAGGAGAGTTTTTTTGAATCACCTTTGGACGTTTCGGTGATTACCTCACCTTCTGATCTCTTCCCTTCAGTGTAGCGCCGTGTGGCCTGTTATATTGGCCGGTCACTGGATCGGCCTAGCCATTAGTCCTTTTACACTAATCCGCTCCATCCTCGTAGTATTTGTCAATGCAGATGGTCGGGGCTCCCTTAGTGTTCCCACAGCGCGCTGCTGAGGCCAGGGAGCTGGAGGTCTGAGTGAAGGGTCAGTGGGGTGTGTGTGTGTGTCTGAGTTTTAAACCCATCCCCTCTGCCCTTCCTCCTGCTTTAATCTCCTGTGCTGGTGTGTTTGATCAGCTGCTTTCTTCCTTTTGGACGCTAATAGTAGGCCTCGAACGAGCAGAGGAGGTGCCCAGACCCAGTGAGAATGGGCCATTGCAGCCTGTGTCATAAGTTCAACCAGGGCCTCCTGCCAGCTGCATTCTCAAGCCTGCCAGTCAGAAATTCCTCGCTGCAGGCTGAGCTCCTGTCAGTCTCCCGCCTCATTCTCTCTCCCAGTCTCCCTTCCTCCTGTATTCCCAAGGTCTCAGGCCCTCCTTGAAGTATGGTCCATGGAAAAGCGTGTCACGTTGGAAATGGACTCTCCTCCCCATCACCGCTACCTCCCCCAACCCCCATCGCCATGGAAACACCTCCTCGGGAATGAATGGCGGCCAGAAGCAGTCAACTAAACGACAAGGGTCACAACCACTGAACTGAATCATGGGATTGCGTCACAGAAAGAGGCCATTCCCCCGAAGGCTGACGTGCCTGCATTCCCCTAAGCCCCCCTCCACTTCTCTCCCTCCCCTCTCTCTCCAACACCTTGACTGAACCTGCCCCCTCCTCGGGTAGCGCGTCCCAGAATTCCAAGCGCCCGCTGCGTGCCGGACCATTCCTCTGCGCACGCCCGTTTGCCTCTCTTGGCAATAGGCTCAAGCCGCGTGTACTCCTGTTTCCGGATCTTTCCACCCCGTGGTGACGGTCATCCACCACCACCTCCACTCCCCCCAACCCCTCCCCCACCTCCCCGCTGTGAACACACAGGTGTTGGGAACCTCTGTCAAGTTGCCTCTCAGCCAGCTCCTCACCGTGGATATACAATCCGTCTCTGTGCCTGAACCTGGGAGGGGCACAGTCCATCGTTATTCCCCAACCCCGCCTTATTGCCTCAAAATGTGTGGAGAGCCCTCTCAAGGGGGTTGCCGGGGGCGACTGGGGGGAGACGGTGTTGTGGCTGAGACCCTTCCCACTGTCTCTTCAGAAGCCCCCACCGCCTGGGCACCGGCCTGGTTACCTGCCTGTTGTTGTCCAGCACGGAAACAGACCCTTCGGCCCAACTCGTCCTTAAACCAACCTTCCCCCCAATTGCCAGCCCCTGGCCCATATCCCTCCAAACCCTTCCTATTCACATACCCACCCAGATGCCTTTTAAATGTCATCATTGTACCAGCCTCCACCACTTCCTCTGGCATCTTATTCCCACCCTCTGTGTGAGAAAAGTTACCCCTCAGGTCCCTTTTAAATTTTTCCCCTCTCACCTTACACCCATTCCCTCACATTAAATCTCTTTCGCTCTTTCGCCCAGAGATGTCCTCTGACCTGTAGGGTGTGTTTAATCTTTTCTGGCCCTGTATACAGAAGACCGAGCGGCCATTTTGCTCATAGCAGGCTCCCACAGACAACAGGCCTCATGACCAAACCATCTGGATTACAGTGATACTGTCTGCAGGAAGATTATTCAGTCGGAATACTGTCTGGGGCGGGTGGGATTCGAGAACTAGAGTCAAGATTAGTGTGGTGCTGGAAAAGCACAGCAGGTCAGGCAGCATCCGAGGAGCAGGAAAATCGACGTTTCAGGCAGGTGCCCTTCACCAGGAACGAGGAAGTGCTTTTGCCCGAAACGTCGATTTTTCCTGCTGCTCGGATGCTGCCTGACCTGCTGTGCTTTTCCAGCACCACTCTGATCTTGACCCTAATCTCCAGCATCTGGAGTCCTCACTTTTGCCTCGGGAATCGAGAACTGCCCTCTTTTCAAAACGTTGCCCCTAGTAGGTGTGAGGGTAGATAGACCCACCCCCAAATTTAGCATCTCATCTGAGAGATGTACAGAGGTAAAAATCAGACAACACCAGGTTACAGTCCAAAAGGTTTATTTGGAAGCACTGGCTTTCCTGATGAAGGAGCGACGCTCCGAAAGCTAGTGTTTCCAATTAAACCTGTTGCACTATAACCTGGTGTTGTGTGATTTTTAACTTGGTCCACCACTCCAGTCCAACACTGGCATCTCCAAATCACATCTGAGAGGTGGACCTTACATTGTCAACCGTTGCTCTTTACCCAGGTGTCTTGCAGGGGGCACGAGGCGGGGTGGTTGGGGGGGGGGTGTCACTTGATTTACTAGCTCAGAGACAAGACCGCTACCTAGTGAGGCCTGGCTGGTATGTGGAGCAATCTGACTTAGAGGAGGCCATTCATTCCCACCCCAGCCATTCCATTCCACTATATTATGGCTGCGGTAAGTCCATTGATCTCTCTTATCTCCCTGTCCCCTCCCTCGACGCCGATCATCTGAGCTTGGGTTCTGAAAAGATTGACAAGGAGGTTGCCAGGGTTGGAGGGTTTGAGCTACCAGGAGAGGCTGAACAGGCTAGGGTTGTTCTCCCAGGAGCGTCGGAGGCTGAGGGAGTGACCCCATAGAGGTTTATAAAATCATGAGGGGCAAATCTAGACGGGACAGGTTGAGAGTGAGAGGAGAAAGATTTAAAAAGGGACCTAAGGGGTAACTTTTTCAAACAGAGGGTGGTGTGTGTGTGTGTGTGTGAGGAATGAGCTGCCAGAGGAAGTGGTGGAGATTGGTACAATTATACTTAAAAGGCATTATGAATAGGAAGGGTTTAGAGGGATGTGGGCCAAGTACTGGCAAATGAGACTGGATTAGTTTAGGAAATCTGATCAGTATGGACGAGTTGGACTGAAGGGTCTGTTTCTGTGCTGTACATCTTTATGACTTCCTCACTGATTACACCACCAGACAATGCCAGCTCTTAAAGTTCAGCATTGTTCTGAATTCTTGCACAGCAGGGAGACAGTCTTTCACCTACTGCCCGAATTCGCATTCTGTAAACCACTTTAAACAGCTCGACTAGGTCACCACTCCCTCTCCCGAACTCAAGGGAATCGAACCCTCACTGAAGCGAGCTCTCCCTCCCCCACCCCGGTTTAACCCTTTCCTGACTGAGTCCGGCTGTACTGTTGAACAGGGAAGGTCACACTGACTCTCCCCCTCGCAAAGGCCAACACCTAAGGAAGGCTTGGATTTGGACTGGGGAATGGCCAATAGCGCCTCCCTGTGGATTACAACGTTGTCAACCCATGACCGGAGGGAGCACTCATTGAGGTGCTGGGCGGGTAAGCCAGAAGGCCAGGTGAATGTTGTGGGGACATGGGTTCAAACCCTGCCACGGTTGAAATCTACAGTTCAGATGGACGCTCTGAAATGGAAAGCTAGTCCCAGGCACGGTGATGGCGTCTGGTAAGCCTGGATGGCAGGTTTGCGGTGCAGGGGTAACACCGACAGCTCGGCTTCAATTCCCGCACTGGCTGAGGTCACCACGAAAGACCCTCCTTCTCAACCTCGCCCCTCGCCTGGTGACCCTCAGCTTAAGCCACTACCGTCTCCGCCCAATGAGAGAAGCAGCCCGATATAATGGTGAGGAGAAAGTGAGGAGATCAGAGCTGAAAATGTGTTGCTGGAAAAGCGCAGCAGGTCAGGCAGCATCCAAGGAGCAGGAGAAGAAGGGCTCATGCCCGAAACGTCGATTCTCCTGCTCCTGGGATGCTGCCTGACCTGCTGCGCTTTTCCAGCAACACATTTTCAGCTCTATACAATGGTGAGTTCACCTTTACCGTGAAAAGACCACGGTAAAGCACATCCGGGGTGGGGAAAGGGGGTTGAAATTTGAGCCTGACCCTGAATTTTGAAGTCAAAATTAGAGTCAAGATTAGAGTGGTGCTGGAAAAGCACAGCAGGTGAGGCAGCATCCCAGGGGCAGGAAAAGCGACGTTTCGGGCAAAAGCCCTTCATCAGCAATGCTCCTGGGATGCTGCCTGACCTGCTGTGCTTTTCCAGCACCACTCTAATCTTGACTCTGATCTCCAGCATCTGCAGTACCCACTTTCGCCTGAACTTTGGAATCGAACATTAGGTTCATGCAACAGTTGCCGTGCAACGATTGTCGACGCTGGTCTAAACCCTTTGCTTTCACTAATGTCCCTCAGGGAAGGAAATCTGCCGTCCCCACCTGGTCTAGCCTACATGTGATGTGGTTGACTCTTAACCACCCCCTGGGCAATGAGGGACGGGCAGTAACTGCTGGCCCACCAGCCGCTCCCACATAAAAAATTACAACGCAGACGGCACCAACTGGCCTCTTTGGAAACCTCATGACCTTTGACACCCCCCAACATGTCCGCCTGACTCGTTAGGCAAGGCAGGCACAGGCCTCTCAGGCAGGATGCTCACCTCCAGATAGAGGCTAACATGTTGAGGGGCCCTCACTCAACAGCCACTCGGAATCCCTGCAGTGTGGAAACAGGCCATTAGGCCCGACAAGTCCACACCGACCCTCCAAAGTGTAACCCATATCCCAAACCTATTTACTCCTGACAAATGTACCTAACCTACACATCCCTGAACCCAATGGCCAATTTTGCATGGCCAAATCACCTAACTGGCGCACGCTTGGTGTCGAATAGCTTTAACAATCAGGCCTTTCATGCCTCAGGGATTTATGGACCCCAGAGCTCATGGTTCCAAGACAGGGATAACACCTGTTGAGCTATAGGAATGACACACTCAGACGCACACGTGTAAATACGTACACAGAGTCATCTGGCATTCGGTTATCCAAATATCGGATTATCCGGCAAGATCGCAAGGTCCTGATGCTCGGTTAAACTACGTTATCCGGCATTCGATTAACCGAGCGAAATACTTCCCGCCCGTGCCCTTCAGATAATCGAGGTTCCTCTCTGTGTGTTATATATATCTGTAAATGACCGTCTAACCACATTTAAATTGCTGCCAGATTATAGCTCAGGGAGGCTAAATTACAAGCAGCAGTGAAGTGCGGGATCCCACAATCCCAGTTTTGGCTTAACCACGCCCTCAGTGGCCTGGGTCAGGCCCAAGCCTGAAGCAACCCGGAGCGTTTAATTTAGGCCCAGGCCTGTGATTTGAGGTGGCTGTGTGATAGCCTTTTCCGCCCTGTTTGTGGATCTTTGGCGGTTACAGGGTGCCAGGTGTGGCCAAGTTGCCAGAAATCTCCCAAATTGGAGAGAGGTGGGGGTGAGGTGGGGGGAAGAGTTTGTTAGGTGCAGTGGTCATAGACAAACCAGACTTCACATCTCAACCTCCCCGTGCCTTTCCCTCTCCAACCCCCCCCAGTATACAAATACACCACTCTATGTCTCCCTCTGCTCTACTCTGTCTGCCCTACTCTGGGCCACGTGTGTGGAAGAGGGATGAGGGCACGGAGATTGCGCTAGTGTCATCGAACCCCCTACAGTGTGGAAGCAGGCTATTCCGCCCATCCCATACTGTCCCATCCAAAACCACCCCATCCCTGTACCCTTGCATTTCCCATTGTCAATCCACCCTGACCTGCATATCTTTGGACTGTGGGAGGAAACCGGAGCACCCAGAGGAAACCCACGCAGACACGGGCAGAACATGCAAACCCCACACAGACAGTCGCCTGAGGGTGGGATTGAATCTGGGTCCCTGAGGCAGCAGTGCTAACCACTGAGCCACAGTGCGTTCAAAATATTGAAAGATTCAGCTTCCTTTTGAGGAAAGCATTTCCAAGCTCTTTGACGCAGAAGAAAAATGTTCCCTCATCTCTGTCTTAAATGGGCACTCCCTTATTTTCAAACTGGGACCCTCAGGTCTCGATTGTCCCATAAGATCTTTCAACATTCATTTGGTCATAGAGTCAGAGAGATGTACAGCATGGAAACAGACCCTTCGGTTCAACCCGTCCATGCCAACCAGATATCCCAACCCAATCTAGTCCTACCTTCCAGCGCCCGGCCCATATCCCTCCAAACCCTTCCTATTCATATACCCATCCAGATGGTCAAGATCTCTGAGGTTTTACAGGACACGGGTGAGGCCTAATCTGGAGTACTGTGTATAGCTCTGGCTGCTCTGTTACCAGAAGGGTATTATTGAACTGGAGAGGGTTTGGAAAAGATTTACCTGGAGGGAGGGTTTGTGATATTAAAACAGACTGGAAAGACTGCGACATTTTTCACTGGAATGTAAGAGGTTGAGCGGCGACCTCAGAGAGGTTTATAAAATCGTGAAGGCTGTATATAAGGTAAATAGATAAAGATATAAGGTAAATAGCACGGGTCTTTTCCTTCGGCTGAGGGAGTTCAAATCTGGTTTGGGGGCGGGAGGAGGTATGTTTTTAAGGAGAGACGATAAGGTTTTAGAATGGACATGGGGGCAACCTTTTTGGTGGTTGGTGTGTGGTTATGAACTGCCAGAGGAAGTGATGGGCGCAGATACAATGACAACATTTAAAAGGCACTTGGATAAGTCCATGTATTGGAAAGGTTTGGAGGGATATGGGCCAGGAGCAGGCAGGTGGGACTGGTTTAGTTTGGGAACATGGTCGGTGTGGACTAGTCCCCGTGCTATGTGACTGTAAGATGCTGGGCCTTAAATATTTTAATGAAGCCATTCCTGACTCCTCCACTGTCCTGAGGAATGGCCCTGGGGAGTGTTTATTGAACAAAGAGATCGAGGAGTACAGGTTCATAGCTCCTTGAAAGTGGAGTCACAGGTAGACAGGCCTCACCAATGTCCTGTAAAAACCTGAGGACCTTGACCATCTGCTTTCATCAGTCAGAGCATTGAGGAGAGGAGTTGGGTTGTCTTGTTGCATCTGCGCAAGACGCTGGAGAGGCCACATTTGGAGCACTGTGTGCAGTTCTGGTCGCCCTACTGCAGAAATGATACTATGAAACAAGAAAGAGTGCAGAGAAGATTTACTAGGATGCTACCCAGATTGGAAGGTTTGGGTTGTAAAGAGAGGTTGGATCAGCTGGTACATTGTTTCCCTGGAGCGTAGGAGACTGAGTGGTGACCTTACAGCGGTCTGTGAAATCATGAGGGGCGTGGATAAGATAGGTAGCCAACAGCTTATCCCCAGGGGTAGGGGAATCGAAACCTAGTGGGCATAGGTTTAAGGTGAGAGGGGATTGACACAAAAGGGGTCAGGAAAGGGCGGTTTTTCTCACACAGAGGCTGGTGAGGGTCTGGAACGGACAGCCAGAGGTACTGGTGGAGGCGAATACAATTCTGATATCTCAGAAACATTTGGACAGGTGCATGGATGGGATAGGTGTGGAGGGATGGGCTGAAGGGCCTGTTTCCATGCTGTAGACCGCTATGACTCTACACCAGGCCCAGCCTGTCTCGTAAGGCCAGCCACCCATTCCAGTACTCCACTTGGAAAGATCATTCAGGCCGTTGTGTGTTCGCCGACAGACAGATGAACGAACTGCCCGTTGTGAATGCACCCTGGAGCTTATAGTCCTGCATGGGCGCACCCAGGCTCCGCTGCTGATGAGTTCTGACTTGACCACGAAACTGGGTAGTGCAGTCCTTGCTGAACACCACTGCCGGGCGAAGACGTTTCTCCTCATGCTCCTTCCGTTCCTTCCACCGTCCATCTGGGCCTCCTTCGCATTAACTCCCCCCCCCCCCTCCCTCCCCTAGCAAAAACGGGCCCTCTCCCTGTCGTCCGTCCAAGCCCCTCACCATTTTGTACACCACAAACAAATTACCCCTCGGCCTCCCCCCCTCTGTTTGACCCGGCCCGTCCAGTCTTTCCTCATAGCTGCGATTTTCAAATCCTGGCAAAATTCTCGTAATCCCCCCTCTGTGTTCTCCAATGATTGTCCTTCCTGGCCTGAATTGTAAACCAAACCCCAGCCGGCGCCTAACCAGTGTCTTAACCAGTTTATACGTTGCTATTCTGTGCCTCATTTTGGAAAATATTCCATGTGTTTCCTGCAGCACTTTGTTTGCCGGTCTTGTCCCTTTAAGGGCGTCTAGATACACACTGCCTCACATCATCTACCCTTCTCAATAGCCTCCCAAACCCATCCCAAACTAGCTTTAACCACAGCCCACCAATCCACGCAGAGCTTCCAATGTGAGTCATCAGTTCCAACCTGACCCCTGGCCTTGATGTGATCTTCTATCTTTAACATAACCTATTACCTACCCTTGGCCTACCTTCCCAGCATCAGCCTGCCACTGGGACTCTCACCTTCAGCCTGACTTCTTACCCCAGCCTGACCTGTAACCTTCAGCCTGAC
>NW_025210265.1:14212-15973 GCF_004010195.1 Chiloscyllium plagiosum
AGTACAGTCCGCCCTGGGGTAACAGGTTAGGTTAAAGAGTACAGTCCGCCCTGGGGTAACAGGTTAGGTTAAAGAGTACAGTCCGCCCTGGGGTAACAGGTTAGGTTAAAGAGTACAGTCCGCCCTGGGGTAACAGGTTAGGTTAAAGAGTACAGTCCGCCCTGGGGTAACAGGTTAGGTTAAAGAGTACAGTCTGCCCTGGGGTAACAGGTTAGGTTAATGATTACTGGTAATGCTGGAGTAAGAGGTTAGGTTAAAGATTACCAGTCATGTTAGGATAAGAGGCCAGGCTGAAGGTTAGAGGTCATGTTGGGGTAATAGGGCATGAGACCTTATTTGCTTCATGCTGCTCTACCCTTGGGGGATGTTGGGTAGGTGGGGGTGGGGGGGGGTGTGGGAGTAGGGGGAAGGGGGGTAGGTAAAGTTTTGCTGGTTGGAAAGGGGTTCAAAGAAGGTCACCAGTTTGACTTTCCCTCAATATGCCAACACAGATTCCATCTGGGGAGGGATGGGTACTGTTTGCAGCTAATTGTCACAGCAGCCCAGAGAGGGTGATGAGGAGAGTATAGTTTTATAAAGGAATTGAATAATTGCCCGAAGGAACTAATTTATTAGGCAATGGGTGAAAGCGAAGGTGCTTTTTCAAACAGCCAGCAAGACACAATGGACCGAATGGCCTGTTGGTGTGCTGTCTGATGCTGTGAAGGGATAGGGCACATGTCTGTCTTTCTTGTTGGGGAAATGCAGAGACTGTCTGGGGTGGGGCTGGGAGGGCTTTGATGATCTTGAGAGATCACAGGGTCCAGGCTGTTGGGCAGGTGACCTGTTTTTGTTTAGCTGTTGGCATTTTCTAAATGGAGACTTTGAGGAGTCCTTGGAGGAACTCTGTCAGCGTCAGTGGAGAGAGAAAATCACGGGTTTAATGTCTAAGCCGAGCTCGGACTCATCCCCTGGTTAGCCCGTGTGCCCCCTGACCGACTGCTGGCTCCCAGTCTGGCAAGGGCTTCCTAGTCAAACCCGCGTCCAAACCTTCCCTGGCTTTGCCTTGCTTGCTGTCTCTGCAACTTCCCAACCACCTGCTCTGAGCTCCTCTAATACTCCAATATCGATTTTAAAAACCTGGAATTAAGAGTCTAACGGCGACGCTGAGAGCACTATCGAATGTTGTAAAAAACCCACCCAGACCTTTCGGGAAGGAAACAGCTATCCTATCTGGTCTGGCCTACACGTGACTCCAGACCCACACTGATGGGGTTGACTCCTAACTGCCCTCTGCGTAATTAGGGAAGGGCAATAAATACTGGCACAGCCATCAATGAGCTCACCCCATGACTGAATTTTTTTAAAAAATGTTCTCTCTGCCTTCCATCTGCCCGCGGTTAAGATGAGAGGGGAAAGATTTAAAAGGGACCCGAGGGGTGACTGTTTCACACAGAGGGTGGTACGTGTATGGAATGAGCTGCCAGAGGATGTGGTGGAGGCTGGTACAATTGCAACATTTAAGAGGCATTTGGATGGGTATATGAATAGGAGGGGTTTGGAGGGATATGGGCCGGGCACTGGCAGCTGGGACTAGATTGGGTTGGGATATCTGGTCGGCACGGACAAGTCGGACTGAAGGGCCTGTTTCCGTGCTCTGTATATCTCCACAACTCTGGGATTCCCTCCTTGTTTAACACGTGCAGTCCAAATGAGACCTTTGGCCAGGTTGTGTAAGGGGGGGGGTGTGGGGGGGGGTCACATGCCTGTCTGTGTCGTGTT
>NW_025210265.1:16012-18942 GCF_004010195.1 Chiloscyllium plagiosum
GGCCAGCAGACCGAACCCAGCACCCCCCCCCCCCCCACCCCCCAGTAGAAAATACAGCTGCGATTGGAAACATTGTCGAGATGGTCAGTCTGGTCTGTGCTGTCAGCTGGTTGGGCAGAGAGCTGACCGCCCCCCCACCCTCCCCACACCCCGTTTTTAGGTTTCAGATACTGGAGCGGCTGTCAGAGATAGGGCTGAGGGAGGTACTCCGTCAGTCCTGACTGCACTCGGTGAAGCAAAACCGACTGGAATCGAAACAGCGTGCGCTATCGCCTGTGCAGACCGGTGTGGGATCTTGCTGTGCTCAAAGACGTCTGCTGCCATTGGCTGTCGATCTGCTACGCGGGGCGCCTTGTAAAACCGGCTGCAGAGTCTCATGTAACGAATGAACAGCGAGCTGCAGAGCTCCCCCGGGGACATCTCTCCTGGAGCTGGTGATGGGGCGCTATCTCAATGCTGCTTTCAGTCTTGGGTCTGACTGAGGGAGCTGAGCAAACAGGCCGAGTTTACGCAGAGTGTGCTTGCGGGTTGGGGGGGGGGAGGTGAAGAGAGCTGTTATTCCCATCGGCTGCTCTCCGCCTCAGCGTGCCGGCCTGCAATGAGGACATCTGAATCCTATTAGGAGCTAATGGCAGTTCCGTGACACATGGAGGTATCATTGAGATTCCTGCTACTGTACGCAGCTGTCTGCCTCACCCAGGGACTCCTCAGGGGAGGCTGCAGAGGTTTTGAGAAACCTGCCCAGCAATACATCCTGATCCTCCAGACTGCTCCACCGTGTCTGTTAATTATTGTCTGGATCTGTGTATCATTCTCCCCCACTTCCCTTGCTCTCAGTCTCTCCCGCTGTTGACCTTTCTCTCACTGTCACTCTTAGTGCTGCAAATACTCTCTCTGTCTCTGACTCTCTTTGTGTCTGCCACTGTCTTTCTTTTCTCTCCTTGTCTCACTCTTTCTCTCAGCCTCTCCCTCACTCTGATTTCTGCTACTGCTCCCTGTCTCTTATTCTCTTGCTCTCCTTCAATCTCTATGTCTCTCTCTCTCTCTCTCTCCCTCTCTCAGTCTGTCCTGACCTCTGTCTATCCCAATGCCACTCTATTCTTTTCTTGATCAATGCTCTCACTCAAATCGCGTGCTCCGTCCTCCTGCCCCACTGTCCTGTTTCTCTATGGCTTTGGATCTGTCATTTTTTTCTGACTGCCTGACTGTCTCACAGAGTCACCCAGCATGGAAACAGACCCTTCATTCCAAGCCGACTTATGTTCCCTGACTAACCTCGTCCCTCCTGCCTGCTCCTGGCCCATATCCCTCCAAACCTTTCCTATTCCTGTCCGTATCCAAATGTCTTTTAAACGCCATTCCACGCATAAACCACTCTCCGTATAAAAATATTGCCCCTCGTGTCTTTTTAAAAATCTTTATCCTTCAAAAAACATGTCCCCTAGTCTTGAAATCCCCAACCCTAGGGAAAAGCTATCTGCCGTTCACCTTATCTATACCCTCATGATTTTATAAACCTCTGGAAGGTCATCCCTCAGCCTTCTGTGCTGCAGTGAAAACATTCCCAGCCTATCCGGCCTGTCCTAATAACGCAAACCCTCCATTCCTGGCAACACCCTGGGAAAGCTCTTCTGAACCCTCTTCAGCTTAAAAGTGTCTTTCCTTATAGCAGGGCGACCAGAACGGGACACAGTCCTCCAGACCAGGCCTCACCAATGTCCTGTACAACCTCAACGCGACGTCCCAACCCCGACACTCCAAGGTCTGAGCTACCAAGGCAAACATGCTAAATGCCTTCTTAAATTCCCTGTCTATATGTGACGCAAACTTCAAAGACTTATGTACCTGAACCCCTAGGTTTCTCTGTCCTACATCACTACCCAGGGCTCTACCATCAATTGTGCATGTCTTGCCTTTGTTTGTTTTATCAAAGTACAATAACTTGCATTTATTCACATTAAACTCCATCTGCCAATCTTCAGCCCATTGACCCAATTGATTAAGATCTCTTTGTGCTCTTAGATGACCTTCTTCACTGTCTATCTGCATCAATATGTCTCTTTTCTGTGTTGCTCAATCTAACTCCCTCTAGGTCTTTCTCTCTCTACCTTTGTCTCTTTGCCAATCTCTTTTATCCTTCCTTCGTCACTCACTCTCTCACCTGAACTCTGGTTATCACCCTCTCTACTCCTTGCCTCTCACTTCCATTCTGCTTCTCTCTCTCTCTCTCGCACGTTCTTTAAGCACTTCTCTGTCCTGCAGTCCCTCACTCTATTGCTCAGTCTCCCAGAATGCTTCACTATGAAGAATGGTCTTGCTCTTTGCCTAGAAAGCACATTTGTTCCGTCACTCATTCCCAAACCAAGGTTCCCTTTTGGCATTTTAACTGTAGTGGAAAGTAACCTGAATTTGGGGTGCAACAGGCAGGTTTGTAACGGAGGCAGAGGTGTGTGTAATCAGTGGGTGTGCACAGGACGGAGTATGTGATAGGTTGATGTGCAACAGTTGCAATGGCTGGAGAACACGCAGATGTGCAATGGGCAGTGGGTAACAGGCAGGTCTACACCAGACAGGTGTGTAACAGGCAGGTGTTTATAACAGGTAGATGTGGATTGGACATGGGTGTTACAGAAGGTGTGCAATGATGACTGTGTAACAGATTGGTATCTAATGGATGGGTATAACAAGCAAATGTGTAACAGGTAGGTGTGTAATATTTCGGAGTGTAACAGGCGAGGGTATAACAGAAGGGTTTACATTAGACAGATGTCTAACAGGTGGGGCATAACAGCTGGGAGTATAATAGGTGGGTACTGAGCAGGTGTATCACAGGCAAATGTATAATAGGGAAGTGTACAGTTTACAGTTTTGTAACGTAACAGGTTTATACTGTGCAAGTATGTAATAGGAAGGGGTAAAATGGATGAGTA
>NW_025210266.1:0-15190 GCF_004010195.1 Chiloscyllium plagiosum
GACCCCCAATGAATGTCTATGGGTGGCAATTAACCCAGAGAGCAATAAGTTCAGTGAGCGATTCACTCAACCTGGAAGCAAGCAACCACGTTAATCCTACTAACACCGATTTTCTTGCTGGAGATATGCTGCACTGCACAGCACACATACACCGCGATGGCCCTGACAAACTATATGAGAAGGATTGGTTCAGGAGATTGGTTAGACCAGATCAGTTCTTATTGTGCAAATTTTACTGAAGTGATCATAGATGTGCAGTCAGTGTAAACTTATCTAAAGTATCTGTAACAGCAAGCAGACCCTATCTTTTTGATGTGGAAGGCTCTGCTCCTCACGTGTCACTGGCGAACGCGTCTGGTGACAGGTGGGAGGGTTTGGGACCATGGGTGCTAAAGGCACAAAGAACGAAAGGTTGGGTCTTCAGGGACGATGTGGGTATCTGATTCAATGCAGATATGTGAACATATAAGAAGAAACTAAATTGGCTCACTCAGGCAGATAGGACATTCCAGGTAACCCCCGCTAGCCCTGAGAAGCCTAGGAGGGTAGTCTGGCATTTCCCTAAGATAGAAGTCTCAGACCCAAGATTAAAAATGGTCCCTACTGAGTTGTGGGCAAAGGGCAAACATGATGTGGGGCTCATGCGGGGCTGTGAGCCCATAAGGATAACCCCGAAGTCTGAGTATTGTCCTTGCAGACACAATACCTATTAAAACCCGAGGCCATAGAAGGAATGACTCCAGTCTTTGAATTCCTCCTAAAGGCTGGAGTGATAATCCCCTGTGAAAACTCACCGGTGAGAACCGGTCAAAAAGGCAACCATTCCCGGTGAACCGGAGGAATGGAGGTTTGTTCAATGCCTGCAGGCAGTCAATAGCGCTGTTGTCCTGGGCGCCCCAAATGCTCCTAACCCCTATACTTTCTTGGCTCAAATTCCACCGGACAGTGAATGGTTCTCTGTTGTGGATTTAGCAAATGCCTTCTTTAGTGTAACCGGTGCACCCAGCTAGTCAATTCTGGTTCACTTTTTCATTCAAAGGGAAATCATATACCTTCACGTGACTTTGTCAAAGTTACTGTGAATCCCCCACTATATATAATGGGGCTCTGCACAGGAGTCTGGAGACTCTTGCTCTAACCCCAGGGTCAGCGCTTTTGCAGTATGTCGATGATTGCTTAATAGCTGCACTGACAGAGGAACAATATGAGAAGGATACTCTTGTGTTGCTCTGCCATCAAGTGAGGGAAAGGCATAAAGCCAGTCTCGCAAAGCTACAATATGTGCAACAACAGATGAAGTTCTTAGGTCACTTAATATCTGAACAAGGGAAGGCCATTGGTCAAGACAGAGTTCAAGTAATCCAACAAATTCCAAAACCTCACACGAAGAAACAATTGCTATCATTTTTGGGCATGTGCTCCTGCTGTAGGATGTTTATCCCACATTACACAACCCTTGAGGCTCCCCTAAGTGACATAGCCCATGGCAAAGGGTTGCAGAACCAGAGTCCATTGCAGTGGGCCCCAGAGGCCGAGAGTGCCTTTGCTGAATTAAAAAAGGAGCTCCAAACTACACCTACATTGGGGATTCCGAACCCAAACAAGCCTTTTGTACAAACGGTAGATGAGAAACGTGGCTGAATGACATCTGTGCTGTTACAGGATCATGGGGGGAAATTGAAGCCAGTAGCATATTTTTCAACTAAACTAGATCCCGTAGCGGCAGGACTACCTAAATGTCTGTGAGCCAGAGCTGCAGCTGAAAAAGCATCCAGAGATATAGTCGGCTGTGGTGAATTAACCCACATGCAGTATCCTTACTGCTTTCCGAGCAAAAGACCAGACACATGTCAGCAGCACGTTGACTCAGATACAATACTGTGTTATTGGAGATGCCTAACATTACAATAAAGCGATGTAATGTCCTTAACCCTGCTAGCCTTCTCCCCACAGAAGGAGATGGAGACCCACATGATTGTGTCACTGTAACTAATTAAATTTGCAGCCCTAGACCAGATTTGCAGGATTCACCGCTTCAGAATCCAGTTGTGGAGATTTTTGAGGATGGTCAGCATTCAGGAGCAAGGACACCGGCCAGAATTGTGTTGGGTATGCTGTAGAATATACCCATGAGATAGTCAAAGCAGGATCACTCCCTTCTCATCTGCCAGCGCAAGCAGCGGAGCTGATTGCCTTGACTGAGGCCTGTAAATTGGCTAAGGGAAGGACAGTGAATATTTACACCAATAGCAGATATGCATTCGGGGGTTGTACATGATTGTGAACCCTGTGGAAGCACAGGGCCTTCTTGATCTCCACCAGAAAGCCCATCACACACCATGGTCTGATTTCTGACCTCCTGGAAGTGGTCCTGTTTCCTAAATCAATCACTGTGTACATGTGAAGCCCACACAAAAAATAATGATTTTATTTCCCAAGGCACTGCAAGGGCAGACTCAGCAGCAAGAACAGCAGCCCAGCAGCCGCCAAGTGATCAGACTGACATGTGTATGACAAAAATGTATACCCCAACAGCAGACGTACGGGAGTTACAGTCACAGGCCAGGCCGGAAGGAAAGCGTGAGTGGAAGCAGGTTGCAGTGTGAGGGAAGGGGTATGGTGTGGCCCCAGTGGTAAACCCTGTCTACCACGATCATTATTTCCATTCTATACCAAACTGACACACGGGAAGGACCATGTCTCAAAAGAGGGGGACGTATGACAGTATTTCGGCACACTGCTACACTAAGGGATTTACTCATTACTCCCAGAACTATTGTGAGCGTTGTGTTATCTGTACCACTAATAACGTGGGGAGGGGAATACAGATGAGTCAGACAGCACACCCCCAACCCCAAAAACCTTTTGAACATTTACGGATAGATTTCATTGAACTAATGCCCAGTGAAGGGAAAAGGTATTGTCTGGTAATAGTTGATATGTTTTCCAAATGGATGGAAGCATTCCCCACGTCTAAACAGGATGCCAGTGCAGTAGCCAAAGCGTTGCTAACTGAGATAATTCCGAGATGGGACATCCCTGAAAGGCTTAGTAGTGACAATGGGGACACCATTTGTGAATAATGCCTTACAGCAGATCAGTGATTATTTGGGAATAAACATGAGACAACACCGTACCTACCACCCAGCGAGCGGTGGGGCAGTGGAAAGAGAAAATGCTACCCTAAAAAATAAATTGACAAAATGTTGTGAGGAACTAGGGGTGACATGGACAAAGGCATTTCCGATTGTGCTAATGTCACGAGAGGAAGAGCTAATCTTAGCCCGTTCGAGATTTTGTTCAGTAGACCGCCCAACACAGGAATTGGCACAAGACCTAAGGTAAGACAGATAACAGGCCACTGTGAGGAGGAGATGTTGTGTTACTGTATAAAACTCTCTGCACCTTTATCTCAAATACAGAATCAAGTGAAAGCAGCACTACCCCAACCAGCAGGAGGGAAGCTGCAGGATCTGGAAGCTGGAGACTGGATAGTGGTGAAAGACTTCAGGAGGAAAAACTGGAAGGCGAAGAGGTGGCTGGGACCGTTTGAAGTGCTCCTTACAACACAGACAGCAGTTAAGATCGCAGAAAGAGCCACGTGGATACAGGCCAGCTATCGCAAGGGTGTAGCTGGGCCTGAGGAGACATCGGACAGCACCAGAACCAATTAAGTACAAGTAGTGATTAGAAGCCTCATACGGATATGGGACTGCCCCAGCTCATACTTTTAGCGAGCGCCCTGGTAGGACTATTCGTAAGGTCAGGGGCATTGCGTGGACCCCACCCTACCATGGTGTTGACGAGTGTGACATGTGAACATGGGATGTATACAAGGCATGTGTGGAGTTGTTTTCATTGGAGAAAAGAAGGTTTAGGGGTGACTTGATAGAGGTGTACAAGATGATTAGGGGTTTAGATAGGGTTGACCGTGAGAACCTTTTTCCACGTATGGAGTCAGCTATTACGAGGGGGCATAGCTTTAAATTAAGGGGTGGTAGGTATAGGACAGATGTTAGGGGTAGATTCTTTACTCAGCGAGTCGTGAGTTCATGGAATGCCCTGCCAATAGCAGTGGTGGACTCTCCCTCTTTATGGCCATTTAAACGGGCATTCGATGGCGTTTTTGGAGGATAGTGGGCTAGTGTAGGTTAGATGGGCTTGGATCGGCGCAACATTGAGGGCCAAAGGGCCTGTACTGCGCTGTATTCTTCTATGTTCTATGTTCTATGTTCTATGCACACCAGAGCAAGTGACGATACCACCACAAAGCTGTGTTTTGGGCAGGGGGGTGTCTGAGAAAAGGCCTGGTGTTTCCTATACATTATCTGATTTATAGCTATTCTGGCTCTGTATTTTGTTGTTGTTGTTGCTGTAGTTGTCCTTGTTGACATAAAATGACAAAACGGGGGAAAATGTAATGGAAAATTATCCATTTACTGTGAAATTAATTATCCATTTACTGTAAAATTTAAAAGAGAATGCTTTTCTTAAATTCAGTGCTGTACTGAGCTTTGTAAACGATGCTTTGATGAAGATTTGCAGTGAGCTCATCCCTGTTTGAATTCTGTAAACATTCAACTCAACCTTGCGATAGTTGAACTCAGCCTAAGCTGACGAACTACTATGTCTAGGACAAGAGGATGAGAGGATAACAATTTGAGTTTCCCCAGTCTCTGTCCTTGAGAGTGTGATAAGGAATGCTATAAGGTACAATGTTTCAGTACTCTTTGCATTGAGGCATCTGACTTAGTGTAAGAGTCAAAATCCTGCAGGAGTTTTAATAAAGATCCTTTCTTTGCTCTTGCTAATAATTGAGTCAAGCCGATTTAATTTCCACGACACCCCCCCCCCCCCCCCCCCATCCCCCCCCCCGGCAAAATCAGAGACCTCGACAGAAACCTGGATTGATGGAAGTTCCACACTTGTGACAATGTCAGTACCACGTACATTGGAATGAAGACAGCATTGAAACAAGGAGCCGTCAGCAAACACAACAGATTCAAAACAGGTTTGATTGCCAGCAAGCTGTGAGGCATGGTGGCTCAGTGGTTAGCACTGCTGCCTTACAGTGCTAGGGACCTGGGTTCAATTCTAGTGTTGGGCCGTGAAAGAGAAAGAAACTGACGCAGCAGTGGTCTGTGCAGTTTTACTGCCTTTGCTGTTTGAATTCATGTATCATTAGACATTGGAATGTGTTGAGGAAAACTCAACAAACAGCAAAATTTACAACTGATCTTAGAGGAACCTGTTCGGAAGAGGTCACAGCAAAGAAATAGATAAGTGAACAGTTTTAAATATAGCCTTGCTGTAAATCTACAATAGTGAGGAGAGTAAGTTCTTTCTTGATTATATCATTTTATTGGGATCTGTCTCTTGACTAAATTTTAAAAAGATAAGCTATAAATATAGCTTAGGAGCAGTGTTTTGTAGATCAATAAGATGGTGCTATTTTCTGGGTAAGACCTTAAAGAGGTTTATACAATCATGAGGGGCATGGATAAGATAAATAGACAAAGTCTTTTCCCTGGGGTGTGGGAGTCCAGAACTAAAGGACATATGTTTAGGGTGAGAGGGGAAAGATATAAAAGGGACCTAAGGGGCAACGTTTTCACATAAGGGGTGGTGTGTCAATAGAATGAGCTGCCAGAGGATGTGGTGGGGGCTGGTACATTTGCAACATCTAGATGGGTATATGAATAGGAAGGGTTTGGAGGGATATGGGCCAAGTGCTGGCAGGTGGTACTAGATTAGATTTGGATATGTGGTCGGCATGGACAAATTGGACTGAAGGATCTGTTTCCATACTGTACATCTCTATGACTGTCTGTATGAAGTTGCACATTCTCCCCATATATGTGTGAGTTTCCTCTGGGTGCTCCAGTTTCCACTCACAATCCAAAGATGTGCAGGTTAGGTGAACCTGCCATACTAAATTGTCCATCATGTTCAGGTATATGGAGGGTATGTGCATTAATCAGGGGAAATGTAGAGTAATAGGTTAGGGGAATGGCCTCTTTGGAGGGTAGGCGTGGACTTGGGCCAAATGGCCTGCTTCCACACTGTAGGGATTCTATGAATTTAAAAAGTGAATTTCTTCCTGAATATTGTCATTGTATGTTTAAAAGTGAATCTCACTAGGTTCTGTAAAAAAGAGAATTTCTTTTTGTGACAGGTCGACAGCTTCCAAAACATACAGGAAGCTTAAATTTTTCAGATATCCAAGTCAATTGTGCATGCATTTGTTCTAGTTTGTAGGTAAAATACTGCAAACAGGAGATATGAGCAAGAAAAACCTGGAACAAAGTACATACTTATTATGACACAGCATCGCTTGGTGACTGGAACCCTGTCCTTTCTCAGATGAAAGAGTTAACTGTTTCTACTGATAGTTTCCTTAAATGTTGCCATGTTATATAGTGTTAGATGTGTGGTCTTTGGCATTATTTTGAACATTTATAAATTTGTGGTTATGATCAAACATTAATAACCCACTGTGCTTCTAACTAGATTTGTTTTTTGTGTTTTCAAACAAGTCTCTTGAGCCACCTTCTGAACACAGCCAGAGGCCCATAGATCTTGTGCATTTGGGAGTTTACCTATGGACATCAAAGGCTAAAGGCTTTCAGAGACCAGGCCTTGATCAATCAGGACATTTGTTATCATGTGGGCCTTTACAATTGTTTTCAAAACTGGGATTGTGGCAATGTAAACTTTGCAACTGTTCATGGATTGAAAGAATCCACAATAATTCTTTCTGGAATAAACTATTTCTCAAGATGAAAGAGACAAGGAGACACTGTTATAAAAAAAGGAATTGAAAGCAACATGAGAATTAACCATCCCTGGGAAGAAGCAACATAACCAACCTGGGAGGAAGGAGGTAACAACTGCTTTGATAAACTGGATGCTTTGTTGCCACTAACTGATCACCCTGCACAAGAATTTAAGGAGGTAATTGCAGGAAAAGCTATGTTTTAAACAGACAGCTAACCCTGAATGTAACAAGGAACAGGGGAGCTTCTTCTGAAAAGAATTGAGATCTCCAGGATATGTTGGGGATTAAAGAATCTATTGAATCATCAATAACATCACACTACAAACATGAAAGAGAAAAAATTGTATGAGAATCCAAACTAGAACAAGTCAGTAATAGAATTTGGAAAATAAAACTGTACAAGAGTTGAACCCTGAACACTTCCTGAGTCAGAACACTGTTAGTGAAAACATTATATTATTAAGGTAATCACCATGTTAAGTTGTGAGGCTTAACTTTCTCACTTAAAGGGTCTTATTTTGGTTGCTATGTGCAATAAAGTTTAAACCATTGTTTCAATACTTGACTGTCTGAAAGATTTCTTATTAAGCAACCGAATTAAATGTAACTTCTGGTGATAACAGGATCAATAAAATAACTTGTTTTAATTTGTATCAAAGAAAAATAGGAAATATTATTTGGGATTAAATGAATTCACTACTAACAAAACCCACAAGTATTGTTGCCATATTTGAATTTGGAGTAATTTTATATGAAGAAACATAAAGCATATTTCAGCAAGTTACCTTTGAGGAAGTTGTATGTAAGAAAGGACAAGTAAGCAGAATGTTTGGAGCCACACAGTGATGTTTGCTTTCTATTTTAAAGATATTATGGAGACACTTCTTTTTAAACTGGACAATAAGGTTTCTCACGAGCTCCTGAACCAGTTTGAATGGGAATTAATTGAATGACTCATTTTTAATAATGGAAATGATAGGGATTGAAAAAGACACAGCATTGTGGTTAGCACTGCTGCCTCACAGCGTCAGAGACCCGGGTTCAATTCTGGCCTCAGGCGACTGACTGTGTGGAGTTTGCATTTCTCCCCGTGTCTGTGTGGGTTTCCTCTGGGTGCTCCGGTTTCCTCCCGTGGGTAAGGTAAATTGGCCATGCTAAATTGCCCGTAGTGTTAGGTAAGGGGTAAAAACTCATTGGCTAAACAGAAAATATCAAATGAAATGCAAGTGTAGATTAAATTAATTAATTGACACTTTTCTCTTGGAGATCGCCCATGAACCTTTCCTTTACCAGAACTGAATTGAATGATTTGGTCACCATCCTGAACATTGAACACGTGGAGAGGAGGCACATGCATTCCACCCCATTTTTGATCTTTCAAAAGGATCACCTGAAATTCAAGAATGTGTGACATGAGCTTGAGATGCTGGTGTTGATACAATTGAGGTAACTGACATGAAGGAGTCTAGGATAAAATGCTCTGAAGAAATGCCAAACTAAAGTTTAGCCATTTCAGACAGACTCTTTCTTAAAGGTTGCTTGAATAAATGCAATATTATTTGTGAGTCCTCCTGTGGTCTATGTAAGATCATAACTACAACATATCACTTTCTTAACTTGAGCTTTGTAGATGATGGACAGGGTTTGGCGAGTCAGGAAGCGAGTTACTCGTTGCAGCATTCCTAACCTCTGATCTGCTGTTGTAGTCTTTATGCGGCTTGTCAAATATGGTTTTTGGTCAATGGTAACCCACAGGATGTTGATGATCGGGGATTCAGTGATGGCAATGGCACTGAATGTTAAAGGGCAATGTTTAGATTCCCTCTTGTTGGAGATAGCCATTGTCTAGCACTTGTATGGTGCAAACATTACTTGCCACCTCAAACCTGGATATTGACCAGATCTTGCTACATTTGGGAATGAGGTATTGCGAATGGTGCTGTACATTGTGCAGTCACCAGTGACATTATGATGGAGAATATCTGATTGGCGTGGACAAGTTCAACCAAACGGTGTGCTTCTGTCTTTTTCTCTGACTCTATAAGGTGACTAAATATAAATGATGAGGGCAGTACAGTTGATGTGGTTCATATGGACTTCAGTAAGGCCTTTCATGAGGCCTCACATAAAAGATTGTTCCAAAAGCTGAGTCCAGGGTATGATGGCAAACCGGATCCAAAATAGGCTGGCAAATAGAAGGCGAAGGAGGTTTGGTTTTGTGATTGGAGCTTGTGACCAGCAGTGTTCCACAGGGGATCAGTGCTGGGTCCCTTGCTGTTTATTATGTATACTAAACATTCAGATATGAATGCAGAGACATAATTAGTAAGTTTGCAGATGACATGAAAATTGGTGGTGTTGTTGATAGTGAGGAGGATGGTCTCAGGCTACAGTCCGATTCTAATCAGCAGGTAAGTTGGGCACAGCAATGGCAGATAGAATTTAATCCTGATAAGCATAAGGTAATGCGGGGATTCAAGATGGCAGCGGTCCAGTAGGTCTGAGTCTGCTGAGCTCTGCCCAGGACCCAGGCAAAGTGGGTCCTGCTCTCCCCTCACTTTTTAAACTACTAAAAATAGCTTTGTCCCAGCAGCTACGTTTTCAGTTTGATACATTTTAAAATGACCAAAGGCAAAGGACCACGGAGTTCGCAACAGGCAGGGCCCACCCCCCGCAGCAACAGATGCATCCGCAGCTGCCCCGGGGGACTTGCCTACAGAGGCGAGCCTGATCTCGGAGTTTGTAAAGGTCCGAGAGAAGGTCGACGCATCGATTGTACAGACCCGGTTCAGGTGGGAGTCGATCTCAGTCATGTTGCAGAAGTGTGACCAAGAGATCGAGAAACTCGAGTAGTGTGTTGGAGGGGCGGAGCAATGGGCCGTGGTGTCCGAGACCGCTGCTGAATCTTCCATGGGTCAGGTTTGGGCTCTGGAATGTCAAGTCTGGGCCTTAGAAGAGCATATTGATGACCCCGATTTTCGAGGTCGTCTTAAAAATATTCGGTTCCTGGGCCTTCCCGAATGGGAGGAGGAAGGCCAGCTTGTTGATTTTTTTGGAGCAATGGTTCCCACAACTGCTGAAGCTGAAGTCTGAGTTTGGCCGGGTGCGGGTTGAGCGGGCCCACCGGATTGTTGTACACAGGCCCGGGTCGGACCAGCGCCCCCGCTTGGTCCTAGTGTGACTCCAGCACTACAGGGAAAAACAAATGTTGCCGGAGACTTCCAGAGGTTTAGGGAAAGGATCCCCAAGCCATGGTATACAAGGGATTCAAAATAATGCTGTTCCAGGACTTTTCTCCGGTGTGGTACACAAGAGGAAGGCATTTGACGAGGTAAAGAAGCATCTGAGGGATATAAATATTCAATATTCCATGCAATATTCAGCAACGCTGTGCTCCAGTCATGGAGGGTCTGTGTATAACTTCAGATCGCCGGAAAAAGTAAAAGTAAAAGAATTTTTGGATGCTCTCAAACAGACTGATGGACTTGAACTACATGGACAATGACTTTATTTCCCCCTTTTGTTTTTCTCCTCCTCTCTCCCCCGTTTCTCTTTACCATCCTTTCTTGGTGGGGGGGGGGATTTGTTCTCTTTTTTAACTCTTATCTATAACTCGCTTGGTTTATCTGGTTGTTGGGAGATGTTTCTGTGTCTTCTTTTCCTAAATATTTGCTGGGATTGTAATTTTATATATACGCAAGAGGAAGGCATTTGACAAGGTAAAGAAGCATCTGAGGGATATAAATATTCAGTATTCCATGCAATATTCAGCAACGCTGTGCTTCAGTCTGTGTGTAACTTCAGATCGCCGGAAAAAGTAAAATAGTTTTTGGATGCTCTCAAGTAGACTGATGGACTTGAACTATATGGACAAACAATTTATTTTACCCCCTTTTTTCATTCTCCCTCCCCTTTCTCTTTTTTATTTTTCTTTGGGTGGAGGGGTTCTTTCTTTTAACTCTTATCTATAATACGCTTGGTTTATCTGGTTGTTGGGGGATGTTTCTGAGTTTTTTTCCTTAATATTTGCTAGGATTGTAATTTTATATATTCTAATCTATGTTGCTATCTTGTTAAGAATGCCTTGGGTAATAATATAGAGGGGGCGGATTGGTTGTTCACTTCCAACTCTTGTATTGTAAGACATTGGTATTTGTTTATTTTACTTTGTAATGTCTGGGCCGAGGGAATGGCTCCAGCTGGGAGGTGCTACGGTGGGGTTACTGGAAGGTAGGAGTGCCCCCTGTAGACAAGGGGGAAAGTCTCCTTTGAATTATTCTTACTTTTTTTTAGGAGTTGTTCTTAATTGTTTTGATTTAGTTGCTTTGAAGGTTGTATTTTTAAATTTATGTGAATTGTTTATGGTCTCTACTCAATGCTTTTGAGTGGGGCTCTTCCTTCTGGGGGGTCTCAGACTTTCTTGAACAATCACAGCTAGTCATTCGCTTAAATGTGGCACCTGGAATGTCAAAGGGAGCCATTCGCCAATTAAAAGGAAAAAGATATTATCAAGTCTTAAAAAAAGAGACGGTTGATGTCACCCTTTTACAGGAGACACATCTACTTGATAAGGAGCATGTGAAGCTGCAGAAGGGAGGATTTGTTCTTCTCATCTTTTAGCTCAAAAAGTAAGTGAGTGGCCATTCTTATCTGGAAGAATCTTCCCTTCCAGATAAGAGATGAGTCCGGACAGTATATATTACTTAAAGCCCTAATATATGGAGCGGAGTACAGGATTTTGAATGTATATTGCCGCCCAGCACATCCTTTTAAAATTGTAACAGACACGCTCTCCAAGTTGATGGCTCTCAGGGTGCGTCACATAATTATAGGGAAGATTTTAATTGTATTATCGATCCCAAGGTGGACAGGATACCTAGGAGTTCTGTGGGTATATCTTAGAGATCTAGGCAGTTGGCTGATCTGAATAGGGAGTTGGGACTGGTAGATGTGTGGAGGTGTCTTTACCCACAGGGTAGCGATTTACATTATACTCTAACCCACACAAGTGCCATACCAGAATTGATATTGTTTTTTGATCCCCTTAACCTTCCTGAATTCGATATTGTCCTGTAAAATAGGGAATATAACTATTTCCGACCATGCAGCAGTGTGTATGGAGGTCAAGACTAGTGATGACAAGATGGGTTCCCGACACTGATGTATGGACCCTTACTTATTGAAGTCCTTAGAATATTTCTCACAGGAATTTAAACTTTTCTGGGGTATGAATTCAGGTACAGCCAGCAACCCATCGGTGATGTGGGAGACTGCTAAGGCATACACGTGAGGCTTGGTTATCTCATATTCTGCAACCCGGAAAGGACAAAAGGGAGAATAACAGCGTCTGCTTGAGGCTCACCTGCAGGCAGCTGAGACAGCATATGTTGATAGGCCATCCATTACTAAACTACAGCGGATTACAGCCCTCCGGGCAACTTCGAATACCGCACTTACTCAAACAGCAAAGAGGGAGATACCGTTTGCAAAGCAGAGATTGGTGATAGGCCGGGCATACCTTGCCAGAAAGAAAAGAAAAAGCTCCCCAATCCATTATGTCTATTAGAAAGGGTACTGGCACCTTGACTTGTGATCCTAAAAAGGATAGAGCGAGGAAGATGGAGTCTTTTTTTTTTAAATCTGGTCCTCTCGGGCTTAACCTCAGAGCAGGTGTCACTTTTGAATGCCCCCTTGACAACCCAATAAGTCTAGGAGGCGGTGAGGCAGCTCCAGAGCGGTAAAGCACCCAGACCGGACGGATTTCAGGCTGAGTTCTATAAAGAGCTTATAGACAAATTAGCCGGATCATTTATTGATATGTATGACTATTTATATAGTCAGGGTAGCGTCCCACCCTCCCTGAGAGAAGCAAATATTTCTCTCATTCTTAAGAAAGGATAAGCCCCAGATGCGTGTACTTCATACAGACCTATATCCTTATTAAATGTGGACTTTAAAATTCTCTCAAAAATGTTGGCATTAAGACTGGAGAGGGTTTTACCATTTATTATAAAAGAGGATCTGACAGGGTTAATCAAGGGTTGCAGATCTACTCATAACATTAGAAGAGAGTTAAACATGGTACAAGTCTGCCAGCAGGGGGCGATACTAGGATTAGTCACCTCCCTCGGTGCAGAGAAGGCATTCGATTGGGTAGAATGGCCATACCTTTTTTATACTATGGAACGGTTTGGTATTGAGAGGTCTTTACCAAGTGGGTCGCAGTGTTATATAAAGACCCAAAAGCAGTGGCATAAGATCAGAACGCTTTAGTGTTGCCAGAGGTTGTCGTCAATGATGCCCTCTCTCACCACTATTATTTACACTAGTGATTGAACCGCTGGCAGAAGCGATCCGAACTGACCCTAATATAAAGGCCCCAGAGGAAGGATCGGGGAAGCATAAAATCACTCTTTATGTGGGCGATATCCTTCTTTTCTTAAATGATCCATCGATATCTGTGCCCCACTTAATTCAAGTCGTTAACTTATTTGGTATGTTCCCAGGTTACAAAATTAACTTTACGAAATCAGACCGCTAGGAGGTCTTACCAGCAATTCCAATTTTCCAGATGGATCCCATTTCCCCTTTCAGTGGTCACTGGGTGGTTTTCTCTATTTAGGTATTTTTATTATCCCAGTATTTGGTCAGCTATACAAAGCTAATTATACGCATTTATTAAAGAAAATAAGGCAGGACCTCCAACGCTGAGGAGATCTCCCGATATCCTGGCTCGGTCGAATAGCTTTGGTCAAGATGAATATTCTCCCTTGCCTACTGTACCCCATGAGACTGCTTCCTTTGATGTTGCCGAGACAGGCGCTGCGGAAGCTTTATGGTTGGCTTGGCTCCTTTATTTGGAATCATAGACGGCCCCTTATTAAATTAGATAAGTTGCAGCTCCCACAAGTAAGGGGAGGTCTAGATTTTCCGGATTTCAGGAGATACGAACTGAGTTCTCTGTTATCATAAGTGGCTGATTGGGTCTCTTGTGACCCACAATCAATCTGATTGGATATTGAGGCTTCCCAAGCAAAATTCCCCTTCATCATTCTATTATTTATGGATAAGATGGGAGTCATTACGGATCATTGTAAAAACCCAATTGTATTAAATACAATCAAAGTTTGGAGGATGATATGATAGGATGAGGGTATTTGACAAAAACCTCCCCTTCTGCTCCTATAATGGGAACGTTGGGATTTCAGCCAGGCTTGACTGACGCTGGATTTAAAATTTGGGAGTCCAGAGGCATCTCCTGTTTGGAAGATCTGTTCGTGGGGAGGTCATGATGTCCTTCAAACAGTTACGTCAGAAGTTCCGGTTGCCTAGCAAGAACCTTTTCCGATATTTTCAAGTATGAGACAAAAAAAGAGCACATTGATGGCTAATCCATACAAATCAGATATGGAAAGGAGAGTGCTCCAGCCAATGGGTGCCCCCTCGGTCAGTACTCTCTACCACTCAGTAGGTAATAATATATGGAAGGATATGGAACAGTTAGACAAAACCTGGACTCAAGAATTAGGGATGGAAATCTCCTTAGAGATGTGGAAGATGGGAAAATACCAGGAAGATCTCTATTTATAATAGGACTCAAGCTATTCAATTGAAGATACTTCATAGGGCCCATATAGCACCAGAGTGGCTTACAAAGTTCAAGGCAGGAGCATCCCCAATGTGCCCTAAATGTAAAAGAGAAGTTGGTGCTCTCACTCATTGTCTGTGGACATGCCATAAGATTCATAGATATTGGGACAGTGTAGCAAATGCCTTGGCAAATATTTTGGGAATGGAGATTCGTTTGGATCTGGTGTCTCTCCTTTTGGGCATTCCAAATTTTCGTTCAGAAGTTGCATACGGGAAGAAACTATTTACTATCCTTCCCTTTTGTGCGAGGAAAAACATTGTAGTAAGTTGGGTATCCCCCAGGACTTTGGAATTGGCATAGGATAGTTATGGAATATATACCCCTGGACTTCCTTACAAATATGGTGCACCAAAAAAGGGAATTATTTTATAGAATATGGCAGCCCTTTTTGGACTACACTGATGCAGATGTATTGGCCATACTGTTTAGGGCCTTTGTTTAGCCGTGAGGATGTTGTTTGCTGGTTCCTGGGGCTCCTGGGAGGGAGAATCCTCTCACAAACTTGATTGAGTTTTTTGAAGAAGTAACAAAGAAGATTGATGAGGCAGAGCAGTAGGTGTGATCTATATGGACTTCAGTAAGGTATTCGACAAGGTTCCCCATGGGAGACTGATTAGCAAGGTTAGATCTCATGGAATACAGGGAGAACTAGCCATTTGGATACAGAACTGGCTCAAAGGTTGAAGACAGAAGGTGGAGGTGGAGGGTTTTTTTCAGACTGGAGGCCTGTGACCAGTGGAGTGCCACAAGGATCGGTGCTG
>NW_025210266.1:15572-18959 GCF_004010195.1 Chiloscyllium plagiosum
GGGTGAGAGGGGAAAGATATAAAAGAGACCTAAGGGGCAACGTTTTCACGCAGAGGGTGGTACGGGTAAGAAATGAGCTGCCCGAGGATGTGGTGGAGGCTGGTAAAATTGCAACATTTAAGAGGCATTTGGATGAGTATAGGAAGGGTTTGGAGGCATATAGGCCGGGTGCTGGCAGGTGGGACTAGATTAGATTGAGATATCTGGTCGGCACGGACAGGTTGGACCAAAGGGTCTGTTTCCATGCTGTACATCTCTATGATTCTATGACTCTAAATACGGCTTTTGTTATGACTTGATATAATTTTATTTTGAATGCATATTTATTTATTTACCTTCTTTTTTCTTCTTTTTGTTGTTAGTAATGTACAATACTGTGGTCTTTTTTTAAATTATATGGAGTCTTCTTTCTTATATCTTATTTTGTGTTTTGGTAGTTTGTAGAGTAGATTAGTAGTTAGCTTTCTTAATTTTATATTGATGCTGCTATTATTCTGTAAAGTGGTTACACTATTTTGTATTAATTTTGTAATTTTGTAGAACAAACTCAAAAATCTTTCTCTTTTCAATAAAAATATTTACAAAACAAAGCTGGAAAAGGAAAACCATAGAGTTAAAATTGAAAAATGCAGCCCAGGACGAGAGAAATCAGGGAAATATATTACACACTGGGTAATTCCAAAGCCAGTGTGAAAGGACATACCAAGATACAAGGTGGCATGGTAACTCAGTGGTTAGCACTGCTACCTCACAGTGCCAGGGACCCGAGCGACTGTCTGTGTGGAGACTGCATGTTCTCCCTGTGTCTGTGTGGGTTTACTCTGGGTGCTCCGGTTTCGGGGACTTATCTATTTTCACCTTTTCCAGGATTTCCAACACCTCTTCTCTACATACCTCAAAGATGTGCAGATCAGGTGAATTGGCCATGCTAAATTGCCCATAGTGTTAGATGCATTAGTCAGAGGTAAATGTAGGGGGATTGGGTCTGGGTCCGTTACTCTTCATATGGTCAGTGTGGACTTGTTGGGCTGAAGGGCCTGTTTCTGTATTGTAGGGAATCTAATCTAATACCCTGTGCACAGTGTCAGCTAAAGAGGCCACTGAGGAGGAAGTCAGGTAGTTGAGAAATAAATGTACAGATTTGCAGGCAGCAGAGTACTGCATCAGACAAACAGAGAAAAGAACAGGCAGCTGCAGACCATACCAAGTTCCTGCAGGAGACTGAGAAATTAAAAGTGCAGCTCTCAGTCCACAATAGGATAATATGCACATACAGAGAAGTTAGAGAGGATGGAGAAGATAAAAGGATAGACTGGTATGAGCTCAGGGAAGACACACTCCACTATACCATGTGCACAGAGGATTGGAGTCCACCCCCACCTTCCTAGGACAGTCAACTCCTTCAGCAACCCTAGAGACGCTCCCTGCTTCAATGAATCCAGTCACTACCAAGAGGTGGGTCAGGGATGCTGAAGACCCCACCCCACTTCCAGTGGCACAGTTAGCAGAGATCACGAAAAAGATTCTCGAATTCAAACCATCAGCTGATCCGTTTACATTCTTTGAAAGGGTCAGGCAGCAGAAGGTTTTACATGAGCTGGTTGAGAGAGAGGAAGTAAAACTCATTGTAATGTGCTTACACCAGCCAGTGCAGTTCACGATCGCAGTCCCACTAAGTGTAGGGCACGGAAACCCTCACTGGCATAAAAACAGCGATTCCCATAGTAATTGGCTAGAATAAGGGAGAGCTGAAAATGTGTTGCTGGAAAAGCGCAGCAGGTCAGGCAGCATCCAGGGAACAGGAGAATCGACGTTTCGGGCATAAGCCCTTCTTCAGGAGTCCTGAAGAAGGGCTTATGCCCGAAACATCGATTCTCCTGTTCCTTGGATGCTGCCTGACCTGCTGCGCTTTTCCAGCAACACATTTTCAGCTCTGATCTCCAACATCTGCAGACCTCACTTTCTCCTTATAGAATAAGGGAGAGCCCATAAACGGGTAAAACAAGTGCAGACAGAAGAAGAGGGAGCACCTGACTGCCTTTGCCACTCGCTTATGGTTGTATTTTACAGGAGTCATAGAGACTTAGACAGGGGTCAGTTATCCAAGGCTGGCTCAGCTAAGTGGGGAGAACTTTAGTTTCCCATGCCACTGAAGACAGCAGGAAGGCCTATGTGAATTTTAATCCCTCAGAGCCAAGCCACAATGAGGCATGGTGCTCAGGGGAATGGCCCAGGTGGGGGAGAAAGAAGCCTATGATTTGAATAAAAGCAAAGCAGCGAAAAGAAGGTAAGTGCTTCCTTTCTGAACCTCCAACCAGGGTCCAGTGTGGAGGGATCAAGGAAGGGGGGAGGGAGCTCTTACTCAAGGAACCCATATCCACCATATACAGCCACAGGGAGTGATACAGAGAATGGTTGGCAGCCAGCGCAGTGCTACCACTGCGGCCACACAGGACACTATGTGCGAGAATGTAAAGCCAAGGCACGGCCGCACTCACAGCTACAAAGACATTGACTGTTGCGGGACCAAGGGGTGATAAAGGGAGTCACCAATTCCCATTAGAAGGCCAAATTCAGCAGGCTCTGGTCCATGCCGTGGACACTATCCAATTCATGTATCCCCATTCCAGCCTTTGATGCATCCGTATGACAGTGCGAGGTTTCTGCCCCCCCAGTATGGGTCTGCAACATGTGTGAGAAAGAGTGTGTGTGTGTGAGAGAGAAAGAGTGTGTGTGACAGAGTGTGTGTGAGAGATAGACCACTAGTCAATGGTGAGCTAGGAGGCTGCTCTGTAGAATTGCTTCATTAGAAAAAAAACTGCAGATGCTGGAATCCAAGGTAGACAAGCAGGAAACTGGAAGAACACATCAAGCTATGTTACACCCGAAACATAGACTTCACCTCCTGGTGCTGCCTGCCTTGCTGTGTTCTTCCAGTCTCCTGGTGCTGCCTGGAGTGCTGTGTTCTTCCAGCATCCTGCCTGTCTACCTGCAGAATTTCTTCAGCATATCAGGGGGGTCCTACATAACTCTGAACCCCTTGAGATTTAATGATCAACACAGCCACTCTCACCACCTTGGTATATGTATGGTGGACAACACTATCCTGGAGCAGGTAACAAAACCAATGATAGCTCACATACGAAAGACACCCCTGACGCATCCACACAGGCTGCACCCCTGACGGAGTCCACACCGTTCCATCGTTGCTACTGACTGCAGCTTCAGCATCCAAGGGACCCCCCAGACACTGTAAGTGACTCAATGACAGACCCTCTAACAAATTGCAATGGCAGAACTAGAGGGCATAGGTTTAGGGTGAGAGGGGAAAGATCTAAGGGGCAACATTTTCCCGCAGAGGGTGGTACGTGTATGGAATGAGCTGCC
>NW_025210267.1:0-1573 GCF_004010195.1 Chiloscyllium plagiosum
CAGTTCCCTTGTTTTGCTGACATTGAGGGAAAAAATGTTGTCTTTACACCATGTCACTAAGCTCTATTTCCTAGGAGAAAGTGAGGACTGCAGATGCTGGAGATCAGAGCTGAAAAATGTGTTGCTGGAAAAGCGCAGCAGGTCAGGCAGTATCCAAGGAGCAGGAGAATCGACGTTTCGAGAATAAGCCCTTCTTCATGAATGAGGAGGGTGTGTCAAGCAGTCTAAGATAAAAGGTAGGGAGGAGGTACTTGGGGGAGGGGCGCTGGGACAGCGTAGGTGGAAGGAGGTTAAGCTGAGGGTGATAGGCCGGAGTGGGGGTGGTGGCGGAGAGGTCAGGAACAAGATTGCAGGTCAAGAAGGCGGTGCTGAGTCCAAGGGTTGGCACTGAGATAAAGTGGGGGGAGGGTAAATGAGGAAGCTGGAGAAATCTGCATTCATCTCTTGTGGTTGGAGGGTTCCTAGGCGGAAGATGAGGTGTTCTTCCTCCAGGCGTCTGTTGCCATGGTCTGGTGATGGAGAAGGCCAAGGACCTGCATGGCCTTGGCGGAGTGGGAGGGGGATTTAAAGTGTTCAGCCACAACGCGGCTGGGTTGTTTGGTGCGGGTTTCCCAGAGGTGTTCTCTGAAATGTTCTGCAAGTAAGCGGTCTGTCTCCCCAATGTACAGGAGGCCACATCGGGTGCAGTGGATGCAGTAAATGTTGTGTGTGGAGGTGCAGGTGAATTTGTGACGGATATGGGAGGATCCCTTGGGGGCTTGGAGAGAAGTGAGGGGGAGGTGTGGGCGCAAGTTTTGCATTTCTTGCGGTTGCAGAGGAAGGTGCTGGGAGTGGAAGTTGAGTTGGTGGGGGTTGTGAAACTGACAAGGGAGTCGCCGAGGGAGTGGTCTTTCCAGAACGCTGGTAGGGGATGGGAGGGAAACATGTCCTTGGTGGTGGGGTCTGTTTGGAGGTGGCAGAAATGATGAAGGATGATACGATATTTGGATTTTGGTGGGGTGGTAGGTGAGGACCAGTGGGGTTCTGTCCTCGTGGCGATTGGACGGGCGGGGTTCAAGGGCGGAGGAGCGGGAAGTGGAGAAGATGCGGTGGAGAGCAACGTCAACCTCGTCTGAGGGGAAATTGTGGACTTTGAAGAAGGAGGCCATCTGGGTTGTTCGGTATTGGAATTGGTCCACCTAGGAGCAAATGCGGTGGAGGTGAAGGAATTGGGAATATGGGATGGCGTTTTTACAGGGGGGCAGGGTGGGAGGAGGTGTAATCTAGGTCGGTTTTGAGGCCTACCCACTATCGTGGTGTCATTAGTAAATCTGTAAATGGAGTTAGAGCTGAATTTGGCGGTACAGTCACGAGAGGGTAGGAAATATTGAAGGGGGCTGAGTACACAGCCTTGAAGGGCACAAGTATTGCGTATTATTGAAGAGGAGGAGTTTCCAACTCTCCTCATTCATTGTGATCTGCAGGTCAGAAAGTTAAAGATCCAGTTCCCGATGTGAGGAAAGAGTCCTAGGACTCAGAAATGTCAATGACTCTTGTTGGCATTAGGGTCTTCAAGGCAGAGCTAAAGCCAATA
>NW_025210267.1:3991-13278 GCF_004010195.1 Chiloscyllium plagiosum
TCTCAGCAGGTCTGGTAGCATCTGTGAAGAGAAATCAGCGTTAAAGTTTCAGGGACCTGAAACTTTAACGCTGATTTCTCTTCACAGATGCTGCCAGACCTGCTGAGGTTTTCAGTAACTTTTGGTTTTGTTTCTGATTGACAGCATCTGCAGTTCTTTCAGATTGTATTTAGGTAGTGAATGGGGTTAAGTTCAGAGTAAAGCTGTTACTGCACTTCAGCTTTTCTAACTCCCAGACCATGTTCACCGTGGAGTTAGATAATGACGAAGTCAACCTTATCCCCACCCTATCAAATGCACTTAGCATAGTTATATCACTGGCTTATAGGCAGAGTACATTTCCCTGTACACTTTCTCCAACTAAACCTCCTAGGGTCCGGGAAAAATAGGGTTACATACAATGTACAGATATGTCTACAGAAGCTCTGTGTCAGGGAAGCTCTGTGTTAGATTACAGTGTCTATCACAAACTCGTACATAGCTCATACGCACAGACACGCTGTCATGCAGTCACACATGTTCAGTCACACGCACAGTAGAGCATTGCAAACTCCCGATCTCAGAATCTCACACTCGAACACAACCTCTCACTCAGCCAATCTCAGCCACCAACTCTCAGTCAATCAGTCACAGACACCTCAAAGCCACACTCGCTCATTCACATACACAGTTACTCTTTCACAAATGTATACTAATGATGCACAATCCGAGAGGCTTGCTTAATGGTAAATCAATTTCTTTATTTTTAGAGAACACAAAATTTGAAGGCAAATTACGTCAGGCTGGTCCTTGATAAATGCCCGTTATCTGGATAAAATACATCTTACTCTACGCTAAATCTCTGACAGATTCTGAACAAGACCACGCACCTACAATTCAGTAGCTGACCTGTCATATTACTATCGTATTTTCGTCTTGAAGTTTGGAAAGTTAAACAGACTTTTAAAAATCTCAGGGCACGGACTTTAAAAGGATTCTGGAATCTGCATCTTAATCAATGAAACTTTGTAACAGAGTTCTCCATATCCTGCTTTTACAGTTTAATTTATAAATTAACATTTCTACAATGAAGGAATGTATGAATGAATGGAAAAAAAAGCTTTTCACACATTTGCCCCTCAACTGTGCTGACAGAATTCAGACTCAAACTGAAGCTTCTCTGCTCCTGCATCCAGTTTACCATTGTACCATTTGGTTTAGATTATCCCTCCTCTAACATCGAAATTGCATCGATTCACATCCCAGTTTATTTCATCTGCAGGAGGCCGAGAGATGAAAATGTATAAAGTGTACGATGTGTTTTAATCTGCCAAACCAGGACAAATGATTCCAAAAGTGTCAGCAGCCATTATAGGTTTGTTTCAGGTAGCTATTTCATGTCATCACAGCGCTGACAGCGACTTTATAAACAGGGAAAGGCACGAACGGGTTGGGGACTTGGGAGTCCATGTGCAAATGAATGCAGCGTAGATTCACAGAACTATACTTGGACGGCACGGGTTCAATGGCCAGGGAAATGACACAAGCCCAGGACTGTATCCCTGGAATTTTGAATAGTCTAAAATGATGGAAGATTGGGAGTCAATGACAGGAACTGCAGGATTAGATAGGGAGAAAATATCGTTGTTGCTTCTGGAATCTATAAATAGGTTCAGTGTCGAGTAATCTAAAAATAGACAGAACCCTTTGAAATCTCAGGCCACGTTCAGCATGAGGTTAGGTTTTGTTTTAATCACCAGACACTGTTCCCATCAATCTCTAACATAGGCATAGGGGTCAGTACAGATTAAAGCCCAATTACACTGTTCCCATCAACCACTCCCAGGACAGAAACAGCACTGAGTTCGATAAATAATAAATCTCCCTTTGCATTTTCCACATCAAACCCTCCCAGGACAGGGAAAATACTGTGCCAGATAGTAAACAAAACATCGTCCATATAACCAGAAAATGACCGCATTCCATCTGTTGCTGCTTTGCCTATTGTGGGTCACAGAGTGAGCTCCGAAACACCTCCAGGGCAATCTTATCCTGTACCTGTGGCTGTGGCTCTTGATCTGTGTCTGTGAGTCTCTCTCTTGGTTTCTGAAATTACCTCCCATTCCCTCGACAATGTTGAATAAATTTCAAAACCGTTCAATTACGTACCCTTAAGATTTTTTTGCAGGGTTTATAAATATCCATCCTCACGTTACTTGCGGATATCCAGTTGAATTCCTCTACATTTATATAGTCCGTAATCCACAAAGCAAATTAACATCCAGGGTCCGTGAACAATCCGGAAGTTCCATGAAGTGTCTCTCTTTATTGCATGCGATTGGTCATTAACAGAAAGGAAGCGTTCCTATGAACTTTTTCATTGAGACGCCATCAGGAGTCCTGAGGACCACACTTTGATTCTCAGACTGACTGTTCATCGTCACTGCAAAGAAAAATCAAATTTTCAAGATGCAGGAAAATCTCAACGAAAACAACTACTGATGTGCTTCCGCAATGTAATACTTTTTCGGATGAGATTTTCAGGAGGACATTTAGCTGACGGAAGCCAGGAGCAGGACGAAGCCATTCAGCCCCTATAGCTTGCTCTCCATTCAATGTGATCATGCCTGATTCCCTACCTCAACCCTATATTCCCACTTGCTCTCCAGAGGTCGTGGCAGAGAATGGTACAATTACAACAATTGGTTCACGTTTGTCGGAGGAATCGAACAGAAACTGATGGATCCCGTTGAAAATGGTGAGAAGTTTTTCACCATTATCGTTCAGGGGGATATATGGTATCAGAACTTTAACTGACAGTGGAGTCAATAATGTGGAGTACAGAAGAGTACAGTGCAGGTCCTTCAGCCCTCGATGATGTGCTGATCGGTTAATCTACTTTAAGATCAAAGTAATCTGCATAACCTATCTTCCATGTGCCTATCCAAGAGTCACGTAAACATCCACAATGCATCTCATTGAACTACCACCGCCACAGAGTCTGGTCGGTGCATAGAAAGAACTTACCTCTCATCTCCCCAATTACCTTCCTCCAATCACTTTTAAATTATGCCCCCTTATGAAGACATTTCTGTACTGGGAAGAAGTCTCTGGCTATTCATTCTATCTGTGGTTCTTATCATCATATACACCCTTATCAATTCACCCCGCATCCTTCTTCACTCCAATGAGAAAAGCCCTCGGCCCCTCAATATTACTTCAAAAGAAATGCCCTCCAGTCCAGGAAGCATGGTGGTAAATCTTTTCTGCAGCGTCTCTAAAACTTCTGCCTTCAGGAGCAATCTAGTCAGATTGCAGATTTTAAAAAAAATGTGACTGATTATGAACAAGCTTCACGTGGAATATGCGTTACAAATCACAGTCCCTCAGGTAGTTGGAGGGTTCGCCATGTCAGAGCGTGATTTTGATTAAATACAGGAAATGTCTCTCCCCACGGTCATTGCGTGACTGTTTTGTTCTTTATGACAAACAGAAAGCTCTCGCCTCGCTCGTGTCTGTTTCACAGGAAATCTGTGCTTCATATTAATTGGCCACGAACAATAAGGAAGTCTGGCTCTGATTAGTTCATTGTGAGGATATCAGGAATCCTGTGGACCACGTTCATCCTCAGACCGACTAGAAATAACTTCTGCATGTGTCCTTCTAAATTCTGCTACTCTTCCCTTCCCTGTTTCCTGCATTTTCAATTTGTGTCATTTGCAAATTCTGAAGACTTGTTCTGTTGTCTGGAGGTTGACAGTGAGTACATTTCGATGTCCACAACAAAGACTCCCAAGCCAAGCGTCAGCATGCTGACATCTCTTGATGTCAGTGACCAAGTCCTCATTGACAAAGTGGGAGTTTGAGATTCAGAAAATAAATAACTGTGACACTGTCCATTGACTCTCCACCCCTCAGTGAAATTCAAATAATGACCTAGTTCCCTGTTAAAAGCATCAGTTGGAGCCGCCTCCATCAGAACTCCAGCAGGGCCCTCCACACAAACACCAAGCGTTGTGTCAACAAAAACCATCTCTTACTACACATCTGTTACTTTTGCAGATAATTTAAGCCTGTGTTGTCTCATTCTTGAAGCTTATATTCAGGGAACAGTTTCTCCCAGAGGTGTCATGATTTTTGAAAATCCCATCAGATTCCCAATCTGAAAAGTTCCATTCTTTCCAATCCATCCCCATGATTGAAGGTGCGGACCCAGGAACAAATGCACACAATATTCCAGTAATCTATAGTGATTAAGGAAGTGAACTCACTCTCCAAAGCCTTTTCGGGAGGAATAAGTGACAGCACAGACAGTGAAGGCCACATTCTTTAGGAGGGTCTCGCCATCAGAGTTTTCAGGTTCCCAGTTGATTAGAACAGAGTCTATGTCCAGGTTTATGCAGGGGCCTGACATGCAACGCCAGCCTGTGCTTCTCCAACAAATACCTGACCAATGGAATGGTTCCTTTATGAATGAGTTAATGCAGAGAAATATTTATACTTTTCAGTGTAATTCTCTGGTTGTACAATCGACTAGAATCTGCTGTAAATGATAGTCTCCACGAGGTGTTCAGAAGTATATCAGGTATTCGTACAGTAGATATTCGACCCTTTTGAATGGCTGGATTTAACCTGCGCTTCGGCGGGTGGGTGTGGACTTGTTGGGCCGAAGGGCCTGTTTCCACACTGTAAAGTAATATAATCTAATGTAATTAAAGTCGCAGGGCACAGGTGTCACATCGGTTCCCTTGGAACTGGCTGTCCAAGCTCCGTGTGTAATTATAGTGAGGCCCGCAGTGACTCCTTCCTGGATGTGCCTTTCCCCTTGGGGAACACTGATTCTACAGAGGCTGCGCAGTGGGGCCTGACCCCTGAGTCCTATCAACCTGCGGCTGGGTCTCTGACCTCACAATGGGAGATAACCCTCTCTCAGCTCGAGCTGGAGATTCAACAACAGCCCCCTGGAGCATTTCCCCCTGGAGCACGGCCACTTAAATGTGAAGGAAAGTAAATCAGAGAAAGTTGCTCGGATAGAGAGAGCAGTAGGGAGAGAAACTGAAGTTCTCAGGTGTCCAAAATCAGGTTGGAATGCAGTGACTTCAGCGACTCTAGCTGTCTTTTGAACTGAACTGATTCTGAAATATGAAAATTAAATCGAGGAACATACTTCGTGTCAATAAGGGGGAAAGTTGACTTTATGTTCCAACATCAATAAGTGTTAAGCGTAATTTTTAATAAATCCTAATCATACGTTACTTATTATATTGCCAATTAACAAATACTCAATCTGCTGTAGACACTTACTTTGTCTGAGTTCCATCTGCTTTCGTCAAAAATTAAAAATGCAGCAATTAAAAGGATTTAGTGACAAAGAACAAACAGGGGAACCGGAGGGAACAAAAACAAACTGGAAGTGCAGGAATGATGAGATAACAAAATGACCAGGGTGCAAATCAGAACATCTGCATCCCTACTTTCTTGCCCAAAGTTGCTTGGAAGCACAAAGTAATAGGTCGGGAATGGGGATTGTGGTGGAATTGAGCATAAGTGCCAAAATATTACGAGAAGCTATGAAATGCTGGGACGAGGATTGGAATCAGGAAGTGTGGCCACGTGGGTAGGGTAGGAAAAGTATAGAATGCAACATTGTCAGAACTGGTCAATTAACGGTCTGTCAGCAGGGGGCATCGTTCAATCAATGTGGGCAGAGGATGTTCCGGTTCAGAGAATGCAGCAATCATATTTAAAGGCTGTTACCTATGCTTTCAAACAACAGCTCTGGAGAGACATTGGCTACTAACAAACATTTAACATTAATTAGATTCAGATTGCTCACTAATTCATTTATGTTCCTGCAGGGTGCTTGGGCACAGGAACAGTCCCTGTTCTATCAAGGCTGGAGAAGATCATTAATCAATGTGGGCAATGTCAAGTAGAGATTGCTGAGGTGGTGAGTACGTGTGGGGAATCTGGTTAAGTTGACAAAAAGGGGTCAGCGAGCGGACATTTTCTGGAAGGGTTACAAGGTTAAACTGAAGAACTTCCGTGTGGCCAGAGATGAAAGTGAAATTGAAAGCAAAACACATCATATCCAGCCATTGCCAAATTCATGGCAGCAGACTGTCCTTCCAAAAGGTCAGGGTAAGGAGGATCCAGTGTGCCCTGACATGGTAGATCAGCTGCTGACAGCAGTAACTGGATTATGGGGAGTTGTGGGGTTTCGGGGGAGTGGGGGTTGGGGGCCTCACAGTCACTTCCCGTGACCAACAGCAGCTCCTCATCCCCTCTGAACATTACACGAGAAACCACGCAGCAAGCTCCTAGGTTGTCGGCACCCTGTCGTCTTCAGGCAATTAGACGAGAGCCCGAATGATCAAAACCAACGGAGAAAACAGATAGCAGCTTGACGTCACTTCAGTTGTCAGTGCAGAGGTACAACAACATCATAGTACCCTCACTTGCTAAGAAGGTCACCTTGAAGTCCTTAGATTTCACAAGTATCTACTTTGTTATTATATATCACCGTGGTGTGTTGCTATTTTCAATTAATTCTGGTGGGATGCATGACAAGTCAATACCGTCAATTGCGCACCCCACTGGGAGCAGGGAGTCAGTGAACTGTCTACAGAAAGGGGCCATTGACAACAGGGCAAGTAGGGGTCGAGAAGAGCGCAGATAGGTGAATTGGAGCATGACCAAGAGCATCAGGAGCTTACCTGGTCAGAGAGTTCAGGGCTGTGTGAAATTACTGCCTGCAGCATGGAATAATGGACGTCCAGGTTCTCTAATGTGAGATCCTCAGAGGAACAGTGGATACTGACATTCAATTTACATTAGGTCTGCCGGCTCAGGAGGGCGACTGGGCAAGAGTCTGAAATAATAGTAGCATCAGTCGCAGTGACAGGTCAAAAACCGTATAGAGCAGAGGGTCTTGCAACTCAGGTAACTTTCCGAGTCGGAAGCCGCAGACGGTTGGACAGACCCAGTATCCAACACAAAAGAAATGACCAGCTCCCCACCACCTCCACATCCATCATCGGAATTTCAGACGGGGCGTGTGAGAGACATATTGAGATCGCCTGTGAAAACTCACTCTCACGATAGCCCTAGTTAGTTTCTGGAGCACGGGGGAAGGGATCAGCCACAGTGTAGGCACCCTGTTGTGTGGTGGACTGCTGTCGTGCCTGAGGGGAGACGGAGAGGGTAGATGGCCCTGGGCGACATTGCCTGGACCAGCACTGTCTCACTCAGTTTTCCAATTTCACACTGTTCCAGCACTGCCTTCTTTGAATTGCCCTAGTTTGCTGTACTGGCCTGGTGGTGTCCCTGTGGTTGTCAGGTTGTGCGAGCCAGTCGAATGCCCCCGTCGGTTTTGGTGTAGTGAACAGCACATTCTCGTCCAAGTTATTAAGTACAAGTAAATTGTCCGTCCTGCTCGTCGTTCGATTGTGCAACGTGAAAACGTGAGCATATGTGAGGTCTGCACGGCAAGCTCTTCGTTCTCTGCTAATGGAATGTCGGACGAGGAGTCGCAAATCTCCCTAAAGCGGACAATGACATCGAGCAAATGTTTGGCTGCTCTGCAGACACTGGATAACAGCCCGATATCGGCGTGCTGTCTTGCACTGGCCTTTATTGTATCCTTCACGGTGCTGTCCAGCCACTATTTCCCAGTCTGAAGCGGTGTCCCAGGGGGATGTCAGTAACAGGGCTAGTGGTCACCAAGTGGGTCATATGCACAAGCTGTAATACGGTCTGCACATCTTGGTACCGACAGTTGAAAATACAGGAAATTTCGAGGACCCAATTGTAGAATGGGAGCTGTCACTTCAACGGGTCTGGGGCATCTTGTCGCATGGCCCGGACCTCTGCGTGGATCCAGGTCTTACACAGGGGAGTGCACCCAATCATGATGCGGGGAAACTGACAGTTGGTGGCCTGGTAATTTCGGCAAGCACTCGGTCTTCTTGTGAGTCTGGAGTTATCGTTTGTGTTGGGCAGCAGTAATGATTCATACTGCCCGGCAGCTATTGTGTCCCATCGCGGGCTTGCTGTGTAATGCATGGTAAAATTAAAATACAGCTACTTCATGCAAGCCCAACGGGTCTGGCTTTGAAGCCAGTATGGGAAATTTCGGGTACTGTGGGGCATAGGGCGGTGTGGCTGTATCTGGAATTATTTTGATCACAGTGTTGCTGGTTAATGCTGCAGTCTTTCGCCTTCGCGGCCGGATACTGCTGGGCAAACTGCTGAAACTTTGCAAGACACTGCAGCATGTATACAGTGTCCCAGGAGGAGTCAGCGTGCCCTCCCGTAATGGCCGTAGTCCAATAATCAAGCTTATCGAATTTAAAGGACCTCCCATATGGCCAATTTCCTTGTGGACATGTTTAAAAGTCTCCTGTAAAGTTGGTATACTAACCGCCATCCCCTGTCTCTTTCAGCACAGTGTCTGCCAGTGAACCAGGTATAACAAGAGAATCTCCGATCTTTATTTTGATTTTCACGTATTGACAGGGCAGCGTGGTTAGCATTGCTACCTCACAGCGCCAGGGTCCCAGGTTCGATTTCAGCCTTGTGCGACTGTCTGAGTGCAGTTTGCACATTCTCCCCATGTCTGCCTGGGACTCCTCCGTGTGCTCCGGTTTCCTCACACAATCACAAAGATGTGCACGTCAGGTGAAATCGCCGTGCTAAATTGCCCATAGTGTCAGGTGCATTGGTGGGAGGGAAATGGGTCTGCGTGGCTTACTCTTCCGAGGGTCGGTGTGGATTGGTTGGATCGACGGGCCTGTTTCTACACTGTAGGGAATCGAAACTTATATGCCTCCTCAATATCGTCTTGTACAACTTCGGACCTAGGCCGTTCTCACCACATAGTTGGGGTTGCCCAGCTAGCACATCCCAGCAGTGGAGGGAATTCCCTGTCCCCATGGCGTACTGGAAGTCCTGCGCTGACTGCTAAGCATTTCACTTCAGTTTTTGAGGAAAAACAAAGGGAGTACTCACAGAACACACAAGCAGTGAGTGATTGACAGGCCAGCAATAAAGGATTATCGCGCACCGCACTGTAAACAAACACTTGTCTGATGGATAAACACACTTAGTCGAGACACCTGAAACTGACAAGACATGCAGGCAGCAACCTCAAAACAAGCAGACACATCCAAAGCAAATGCTCAGAAATCACAGGACAGGAAAAAAAGTGAACTGGTGGAGCCCCAGTCAATTTCCTTCGAGCTGAGGAATCTCTTAGGATTGATGCGAAAAAATTAATCAGTAGTCTCTCATTCTATTTTTGCCAGGCT
>NW_025210267.1:13397-18963 GCF_004010195.1 Chiloscyllium plagiosum
TGTAGGGAATCGAAACTTATATGCCTCCTCAATATCGTCTTGTACAACTTCGGACCTAGGCCGTTCTTACCACATAGTTGGGGTTGCCCAGCTAGCACATCCCAGCAGTGGATGGAATTCCCTGTCCCCATGGCGTACTGGAAGTCCTGCGCTGACTGCTAAGCATTGCACTTCAGTTTTTGAGGAAAAACAAAGGGCGTACTCACAGAACACACAAGCAGTGAGTGATTGACAGGCCAAGCAATAAAGGATTATCGCGCACCGCACTGTAAACAAACACTTTTCTGATGGATAAACACACTTAGTCGAGACACCTGAAACTGACAAGACATGCAGGCAGCAACCGCAAAACAAGCAGACACATCCAAAGCAAATGCTCAGAAATCACAGGACAGGAAAAAAAGTGAACTGGTGGAGCCCCAGTCAATTTCCTTCGAGCTGAGGAATCTCTTAGGATTGATGCGAAAAAATTAATCAGTAGTCTCTCATTCTATTTTTGCCAGGCTTCCCTTGCCCATCCGGGTTCCCCTGGCTGGATCCGGGTTACGGCACCAGCTCTGGACTTGATTGACACAATCTGGACACAATCAAGCATCCAGCAGCATTCATCAGTTCAAGAATGGGATCAGAGGGTTCCACCTCTCTTCCTGGGTATGTGAGAATGTCCCTTTCCTTGGCAGTAAGGTAATACCATTGTTGCTCTCCAGAGATGAGCAAGGTATACTGGTGCATCCCTGGCTGACCTGAGCTTCATGTGGCTTTGATATCACTGGGGTACTAGATTACCCTTCGGCCTTTGGGACAGCTTTGTTTATCGGGTCGAGGAAGCTTATTGGTAGTTTGTCTTGGGAAGTGTATTCCCTGGTTTGTGAATGACTGTGGTCATGTATGGTTTCCCTTGTCAGCCTGTTTGGTCAATGCTGAGGCATTTTGGGTGTTCCTTGTATGGCTTGGACAGGCTTGATTTTCTGTGTTCTTATTGGCCATGCTGTGTGTAGACAGGTTTGCATGTCATTTCCCATACTGTTAAAAAATAAACTTTCTGATCTGCAAATGTTGTAAATTCAAAATCTTAATTCAACATCAACCTGTTCACATGGGGACAAGCCACTCAGCTGTTCCATGAAGGGAAGGTATTCACTCGGGGATCAATCCTAATGGCACGCAAACGACTTCAACAAAGGGAGAGAAGATTTGTCTTCTCTCTTTGGGAAGCGATTATCTTCACAACACCGCCTAATGTCACTCGATCGACATGACACTGGAGAAACACTATTCGTCTGTTCTGTGTATGAGAAGGAATTTATTAAATCAGCAAAGGTTCAAATGAACTTGAAAGGGCACACTGTAGAGAGGCCTGCACTGAGTGTGGAAAGAGATTCACCTGGTCATCTCTATTCAGTGAGCACGAGTATATTCACACGAGCGAGAAACATTTACTTGCTCCTTGCCTGGGAAGTGATTAACTTGGGTCTCCAATCTCAGCAGATATGGACTTGTTCCCACAAATGAGAGAAAACTTTAATGGTCTGACTTTGAAAAGAGCTTAAGGAGGAGCAATGATGTGATGGAACACCAGAAAACACATGAGAATCCCTGCAGTGCAGCAATAGGCCCTTCGGCCCAACAAGTCCACACAATCCCTCCAACGAACCCTCAAACCCATTACCCTCCCTTATATTTACCCCAACTATTAACCCACGGTATTGGTAATATATCATGGCCAATTCAACTAACCGGCGCACCATTTTGTCTTGTGGGATGAAATTTGAGGACCTGGAGGAAACTCACGCAGACACGTGGAGACCGTGCAAACGCCACACACACAGGCCTCCGATACTGGAATCGAAGCCAGCCCCTCATGCTCTGAGGCAGCAGTGCTAAAGACTGAGCCACCGTGCGTGGAGAGGCAGTTAATTTGGACTGTGGGTAGCAAGGGATTCAATTACTCATTCGCACGTGTGACAGCCCAGTCAGGTGGAATCTGTTTCGCTCAGTTGTCTGCTTTGTTGGCTTATAAAACAGTGTGATGCTCGTAGCGTGGTTCGAATTCCTATCAATGGTTTGAGGTTAATTTAAAAGTTGTCCTTCTCTAAATCTTCGCTGACCTGGTTAAATCACCAACAGCCCCTTCTGTCTCAAATGAAGGCAGTAGCCTCTACGGTCTGGAAAGATGGTAATAGTGCAAACAATCCAGTGAGGTCGCATGTGAATGCGATATCGTGTTATTGCATCGAGAATTGAACTGTGTTCATTCTGTCAGCCGGGGTTTACTTCATTGGATGTTTTTAATCTCTTCAATTGATCTGGTGTTTAATTGTTCAGTTTTCAATCACATCAAATTCAAAGATTCTTTTCCCCGGATTTCTGTACAAGTAGAGGAGACTGGTAGATATCTATTGACTGCCCTGTTCTTGATCCTCTTCTTCATTGTTAAGTGTGGATTTGTACTAAAAAATATTTCGATGCATTCGACATTTCTGAATGCACTTCACATCGAAATGAAGACCTTGTGAAGTGTATTCACTTATATCAGAGAAACAACAATCCTACAGTGAGAGCATAAGATTGTGTTCTCATCAGCGTGAACATGTTGATGGGACGTCAATTACTCGAAACTTATAAAGCATTTCCCACACTGCGTCATTGAAACAAATTATTGTCACAGTGAACCCGTTGGTGTATCAGGAGGATGGATGGCTTAAATGAACCTTTCCCCAATTCAGTACATATGAATGGCCTCTCGCCAATATGAATTCACTCGTCTTTCAGTAAGTTTGAGAAACGTCAGAGCAGGTGAATGGTCTCTTTCCAGTTGAACTCTCTTTTATTTCAGCAGATTGCCGGAATCAATTAATTACTTCAAATCGCAGCGGACGAATGGTCTCATACGAATGGTATGAACTCACTGGTGTGTCAGCAAACTGAATGACTGACTGAATGCTTTCCCATTCTTAGAACAGGCAAACGGCCTCTGTTACAGGGTTCGCAGATGTAAACTGAGATCAAATGACGGCCTGAACCCACTCCCTCTGTGAGAACACTTGAATGGTTTCTCATCAACGTGAATACATTGATGGTACAGCAGTTCGTGAGAACTTTTGAAGCCTTTTCCATACTCTGGACAATTAAATGGTTTCTTCTCCGTGTGAGCCCACTGGTGAGTCAGCAAGTTAGAAAACTGAGTAACTCCCTTTTCACACTTAGAACAGTTAAATGGGTTTTCCCCGGTGTGGTTGCACTGATGAATTTTCATGACAGACAAGTAATTGAATCGTCACCACACTTCCGCAGTTTCGCTCCAGCGCCCCTCCAATTATGCCTCGATAGTTCAGATAGTGAATGCTTTCACTCCACTGTGAATGTAACTTTCTGCTTTCATTGTCAAAGGCCGGTGAGGTTCAGGCTACATGGAACAAAGCAACTCCATCACATTCTGATGTGATGCTTCGTTTCAGTTTCCCAACAGCAAATCCTCATCTTTGATACCCCTCAAATAAAACCAGAAATATCTCAGTAAGAGAGAACTCCTCAGAACACCAAAGCGTATGATTTTCATTCTTCGTCGGGTGTAGGTATTCCAGAACAGGTCAGCATTTATTGTTCATTCCTGATATGACTGGATATGGTGGTGATGAGTTGCTTTCTTGAACCATCGTTTCCGTGTGCTGTCGGTAGACCCAAATTATAGGGGAGTGAAAACCACAGTTTTGACCCATGATTCGGAGGAATGGCAATATATTTCCAGAGCAGGATGGTAAGTGGGCTGTCGGTATTTCCTACCTATCTACTACCCTTTTCCTTTTCGATGGAAGTAGTTGTGAGTTTGTAATGTACTGTTTAAGGACCCTTGGTGAATATCTGCAGTGCATCTTATGGATGTTGAAGACTGCATGTCTGAGTGTTTGGTTGTGGTGGGAATGGATGTTTGTCGATTTTTTTTAGTTGTGCATTGCTGCTCAATTCAGTTGCTCTGTTCTGGACGGTGTTGAGCTTTTCCGTATTTTTGCAACTGCACTAAGGAATCCTCAAGAAGGTTGTGATTTAAATGTTTCTTGCAACTCAGATGCTAATCTGCTGTGCTTCTCCTGTGCATTGTTTCTTTAACATTGCAATCATCCAGGTGAACAGGAACTATCCCATCATGTCTCATTCTGTATTGTAAAGGAGTAAACAGTTGGTCGGGAAAGAACAAAATAAAGAGAAGAACATTTGGTCAATGAGGTGAATAACGCTCTCGCTCGGAGAGTGAACAGCTGTTAGTGGAGACTGCCGGTGACAAATCATAGGTGGCGTGTCGTCGCAGTCTATGTGTCAGACAGGCTTTCGGGAGTCGCGAAAATCTCTGACTATGACCTGTTCTTGTGGCCACAATGATTTTGGCTGCTAAAGTTAGCTTCTCAAAGACATTGCGACTTTCACTGAACCAAAGAAGGACTTTGGACCCATCTTTCAAATATCCGTCATGAAGCAACGTTCCATTCTCAATCCCATGCTTTTCAGAACATGGTCTGGAACCTTAAGCGCTATGGTACTCCAAGTCATCAACGAAATGTTTTCCTAATTCCACCAACTCCAGCGAAATACTATTACCAAACATATTCCCCCCCCCCCCCCCCCCCCCCCCCTCTTCCCCCCCCCCCCCCCCCCCTTCCCCCCCCCGAATCGCGGAATATGTGACACATACATTCATAGAACATGAGAACGAGGAGCAAGACTATGCCATACGGGCCTTAGAGACTACATCGCCATTCAATAAGATCATGCCTGATCTTTCCATGGATATGCATCCACTTAACCAACCTCTGAAGGTAATCATTACTTCCTTTATTGTTGAAACAAAAATCAGCCCGAGCTTGAAAAAAATGTATTGATCTATCATCAACTACTTCATTGGGCAAGCAGTTCCATAGAGTACTGCTCTGGTTGAAGGAAATCCTTCTCAATTCAGTCCTAACTCGGCTCGTCCGAATCTTGAGGTTGTGCCCTCTTGTCCTAGTTTCATCCACCAATGGAAGCATGCTCTCTACTTCTATCTCACACATGCTCTTCATAACTTTATATGTTCCCATACGATCCGGCCTCATTCTTCTGAATTTTTGATATAATCCTATTCCACATAGTCTCCTGTCGTCAGCGAACACCTTCAAATCCGGAATTCCATCCGCCAGAATATTGCCCATTAACCCAATATTTCAATGTTCCTCTGCAAATTTTCACTGTCCTCCGCACACTTTGCTCAGCTACTCACCTTTGTGTCAACTGCAGACCTTGACACGATGCGCATGGCTCCAAAATCCAAATCATCCACATAGGTTGTAAGTAATTGCGGTCCCAGTACCAATCCCTGAGGCACACCATTGATGGACAATAGAATAGCACTGATTTATCCCCGCTCTGCGCTTCCTTTTGGAAAAATAATCCTGAATCCATGCTCATACTTTACCCTCAACAGCATGCATCCGTTTGCTGTCAGTCCCTGAACCGCAAATTGTCGATGGCATTTTGAAAATCTAGGTACACCAATTCACTTGGTCCGGTTATACACCATGCTCGTAATGCCATC
>NW_025210268.1:0-17643 GCF_004010195.1 Chiloscyllium plagiosum
GAAAGGTCATTGGACCGAAAAATTGAACTCTGACGTCTGTTCCTACATGCTCACAGACAAGCTGAGCTTTTCCAGTAATTACTGTATATGTTTAAAAATATTCATTTAACACAGATATTGAGAAGACATGAAAAACTTATTTTTACATTATGCAAGCACATATTAACACATCTTCAAAACAATTATGACCATTTATTGTTAATGAATTGATTCTGCAATAACACACTGACCTGGAGTCGAGAATGTGATGGAGTCATATAGTTCGGACAATGTTCAAGAAGAGCTCACAGAGTCCACTGTGGGGCTGATAACGTGACTGATTTAACTTACAGATGGAAAATGTAGCCTATCTGTGGAGAAACATTCTATTGCTCCCTTTCTGTTTCCCTATCTCTCATCGCATCAATGTGTGGGAGTGAACAAAAGCCCAGTCGTCTTTCCCACTAATGGAGAATTCCTGATGAGGATTCATTGGAATCTCCCCATTGCCTGAAGCAAAACAATTCAGCTAAATTCAACTGTTTCACGAAGAAATCCCATTGTCAGAAGGCTGTGCAAGCAGAATAACAACAGAAGTAATTATCCGACTCGATAGTGAGGGGAACAGACAGAAGATTCTGTGGCTGCAAATGGGAATCCGGAATGGTGTGTAGCCTCCCACATGCCCAGGGTCCAGGATGTCTCAGAGCGGCTGCAAAACATTCTCACTGGGGGTTGGGGGGCGGGGTGTAGTGGGCGGGAAGCAGCCAGAAGTCATTGTGCACATTGGTACAAAGGACAGAGTGACGCAGGAAGAAATAGTGATGACATCCTGCAGAGTGATTGTAGACAGCTAGGGAAAAGGAAAAAAGACAGTAGTAATATCCAGTTTACTTCCAGTTCTCCGTGCTAGTGAGGGTACGAATAGGAGGATATGGCAAATGAAGGGGTGGCTAAAGAATTGGTGCAGGGGGCAGAGATTTTTGGATTACTGAGATCTTTTGTGGGGCAAGGTGACGTGTTCAGGAAGGACGGGTTGTACCTGAACTGGAAGGGGACCAATATGCTGGCAGGCAGGTTTGCAACTGCTGCAAGTGAGGGTTTCAACGAGATTGGCTGGGGTTGGGGAGTCGTGGGATCCTCAACAGCAGGGAGGCAAGTGCGAGGCTGTAAGGAGATACAGTAATCAGAAACAGTAAAATGAAGAGACAGGTAAGGCGAGACAACGACAGGGAGCAAGGAATGCCTGTTGGATTAAATTGCAATTGTTTCAATGCAAGATGGCTGACAGGTAAGGCCGATGAACTCAGGGCATGTATCGGTGCGTGGGACTGGGATATTATACCCATTACTGAAATATGGCTAAGGGAGGGACAGCACTGGCAGCTTAATGTACCAGGGTACAGGTGCTTTATGCGGGACAGAGATTGTGGAAGGAAGGGAGGGGAGTTCATTTTTGATTAAGGCGAGTAACACAGTAGTAATCAGAGATAAAATAACTGATGGATCATCCTGTGAGGATTTGTCTGGGGAGCTAATAAATAAGAAGGGAATGGTGATAGTATTTGGATTGTACTATAGGCCCCCAAATAGTAAACGAGGATTTAGGGGAACAAAAATATGTAGACAGACTGGGGAGACTTACAGGACCAATAGGATTGCAATAGTAGGAGATTTAAATTTTCCTAACATAGACTGGGAATGACATAGAATTAAGGACTGAGATGTGGTGTATTTATTAAGTGTGTTCAGAATAGTTTCTTCAAGCAGTAAGTAGAGGGTGCAACTCAGGAAGAGACAAAACCAGACCTACTATAAGATCTATGGCAGGACAGGTGACTGAGGTGACAGTGGGGGGCGGGGAGCACTCTCGGACCCTTGACCATAGATGTATTAATTTTTAAATAGTTACGGAGAACGACAAAACTGGTCCACATGTTCAACATCAAACTTGGGGCAAGGCGAATTTTGATGGAATTAGACAGGAGCTTGTAGGGGTTGGTTGGAGGAGTTTGTTTGCAGGCGATGGGACCTCCTGCAAGTGGGAGACCTTTAAAAGTGAAATGTCTACAGTTCAAGGTCTATATGTTCCTGTGAGGGTAAAAGACAAGGTTGATAGGAAGAGGGAACCTCGGATGTCAGAAGATATTGAGGCTTTGAGCAGCAAAAAGGAGGCGTGGCTCAGGTCCAGGCAGCTGGGATCGAGGGAATACCTGGAGGTGTACAGGAGATACAGTAGTTTACTGAAGAAGGAAATCGGGAGTGCGAAAGGGGGCACAAGATAGCCTTGGCTGGGAAGATTAGGGTGAATGCAAAGAGGTTCTTCAGGTATATTAAAGTTAAAAGAATAACTAAAGGAGAGTATGACCCCTCAAGTTCCAAAGTGGACATGCATGTCTGGAATCGTAGGAGATTTGGGAGATTCTCAATAAATATTTCTCCTCTGCCTTTACCATGGAGAAAAACGTGAAGACTTGGGAGATTAACAAAGGTAGTAGTGTTATCTTGGGGTGAGTCAGTATCATGGGAGAGGACGAGTTGGATGCATTAGAATGTATGAAGGTGGATAAATCTCCTGGTCCTAAACAGATGCATCCAAGGACACTGCAAGAGGCTACAGAAGAAACTACGGAGACACTGGTTAATACTTTTGTATCATCGTTAGCTACAGTTTAGGTTTCAGAATATTGGAGATTAGCAAATGTTGTGCCATTTTTCAAGAAGGGAAGCAAAGAAAAATCTGGGATCTATAGACCAGGAAACCTAACAACTGTGGTAGAGACGTTACTTAAGAAGACTCTGAGGGATGAGATATACATGCATTTGGAAAGATAAGGTTTGTTTAGAAATAGTTTTTTGACAGATTCCCTACAGTATGGGAACAGGCCTTTTGGCCCAACAAGATGACACCGGCCCTCCAAACAGTAACCCACCCAGTCCCATTCCCCGACCCTATATTTACCCCTGACGGATGCACATAACACTATGGGTAACCTAGCATGGCCAATTCACCTGACCTATGCATCTTTGGATTGTGGGTGGAAAATGGAGCACCCAGAGGAAACATACACAAATACAGTGAGAATGTGCAAACTCCACACAGAAAGTCACCCGATGCTGGAAACAAACCCGGATCCATGGCACTATGAGGCAGCAGTACTAGCCACTGAGCCACCATGCCACCCTTGCCTTTTTCAACATAGTTCAATGACCCAGGAACAAAATTTATTCTGCCCTTCACCCATGATACACGTTCCAATATCACATACCATGGATAATGTATTCTCCACTGAAAATTTCATCTTATTATTATTTACTAATTCTTTTGTTATTACTAATTTTAATAATTATTGTTAATAGATATTTTTAGACTGGAAAGATTGAATGGCTTTGTGAGTGGAAGATCATGCATCTCAAGTTTGTTTGAGTTCATTGATGAAGTGACCAGAAATGTTGATGAGGGTAGGGCGGTATACGTAGTCTATATGGTTTTCACTAAGGCCTTTGACAAGGTTGCCATTGATAGGCTGTTCTGGAAGGTTAGAATCGTATGGACCCCAGAGGGAGCTGGCAAGTTGTACACACAATTGGCTTCTTGGTAGTAAGCAGAGGGTAATAGTGGAAGGATGCTCTCGGACTGTAGGCCTGTGTCACATGAAGTGCCTCAGGGGTCGCTGCTGGGCCCATTGCTGTTCGTTATCTGTATCAATTATATTCTTGCGAATGTACAAGGCATGATAAGGAAACTTGAAGATGACACTAAAATAGGTGGTATCGTGGACAGTGAGGACATATATCAGAAATTGCAGCAGGACCTTGACCAAACTGGAGAAGTTGGCCGAGGAATATTTTCGCAACGTTAGATCAAGGCAGGAGTTTCATGGTGATTGGTAGGAAATTAATGAGTGTAGTTGAGCAGAGGGACCATGGAGTCTAGGTCCACCGTTCTCTGAAAGTGGGGCCATAATTAGACATGGAAGTGAAGAAGGCTTTTGCCACAGTAACAAGCATCGGTCAGGACATGGAGGAGAGCAGTTGGGAAGTTATGTTGCAGTTATTCAGGAAGTTGGTGAGGCTGCACTTGTCGTGCTGTGTTCACTTTTAGTCACATTGTGATCGGAAGGATGTTTTTAATTTGGAATGTGTGCAGACGGAATTTACAAAAATGTTGCCAGAACTCAAAAGTATGAATTAGAGGGAGAGGTTGGACAAGCGAGGACATTTTCCTTTAGAGAATGGGAGACTGAGTGGGATCGTATAGAAGTTTACATGGATAGGATAGATCCAGCTTTTTTTTCCCTAGAGTCGGGGAATCGAGGAGGAGAGGGCACAAGTTTAAGAGGAGAGGGGAATGAATAAAAGGGAAACTGATGGAAACTGCTTTACACAGAGAGTGGTACACAAAGGGAATGTGCTGCCAACGGAAGTGGTTGAAACATTTGTATTAACGATATTTAAACGGCATTTGGGCAAGTACATGGATAGGAAAGGACGAGAATGCTATGGGCCAAGTGCTGGGAATGAGGTTAGTGTGGTTGGATATTTGGGTCAGCAGGGACGAGTTTGGGCCAAAGGGCCTCTCTGCATCTCTCCATGATGTAGGACTTGATGACTCTACAAATAGAAGAGCATTTGGGTCAAACTGTCATTTTTCCTTTGGTTATGAGTTCGAATCATATTTGGACAATGTTCTTTCAAGTTAACTTTGCTGATATTTTGCTTTTCAGTTTGTTATCGACTATACGTATGTGTGAGTGCGTGCGTGTGTGTGTGTTTCTCAATATTTTGCAAAGAGAAATATCGCTGTACATATTTGCAATATCCTCTCGTCATTCCTCTTTCCATCATAGTTTGTTTTGATCATAGACATGTTGTTTTAGTAGATTAAAGAAATCTGTCTAACTTGTTCCTAACACTGACCCTGTTACACTCTGAGAACTACATCATTGTCCATATCACCAACATAGTTATAATTATTTTTTGTGGACAGTGGAGGAGTGGGGCTAGAAAAGGGAGAAGTGAGCCAAAACAACACAGGGAATTAACGACTCAATCAGCCAACGTCAGAGACGAGCAGTTCCTTGGAGGGGATTCTGAGGGATAGAATTTGTATTTATTTAGAAAGGCAAGGAATGATTAGGGATAGTCAATATGGATTTGTGTGATGGAAATTATGTCTAATTAATGTGATTGAGTATTATGAAGAGGTGACAAAGAAGATTGAAGAAGACACTATGGTGTACATTTTTTACACAAACTTCAGCAAGGCATTTAATAAGGTTCCCCATCGGAGACAGATTACTAAAATTCGGTTATATGTAATCGAGGAAAAGCTAACTAATTGGATACAAAATTGGATTGAAGGTAATGGATTGTTTTCCAGACTGAAGACCTGTTGCCAGCGGTGTTCTGAAAGAATCAATGCTGAGCTCACTGCTTTTCATCACGAACATAAACAACTTTGATGTGATTACCGGAGGCATAGTTAGTAAGTTTACAGAGAACATCACCAAATTGGTTCAGTGGACAGTGAAGAAGATTATATCAGAATATAACGCGATCCTTGACCATCAATGAGCCAAGGACTGGCAGATGGAGTTTAGTTTAGATATTTGTGAGGTTTTACATTTTGGTAAGTTAAAGTGGGGTAGTGCCCTGGGGAATGTTGCTTAACAACTAGATCTCCGAGTGAAGATTCATAGTTCCTTGTAATTGGAGTTTATGTCGGTAAAGTAGTGAGGAACGTGCTTGCCTTAATCGGTCAGAACATTGAGAATAGGAGTTGGAGTAGCGTGTTGCGCTTGTACAGGTAGTAGGTGAGGCCACTTTATGAAAAATGCGTACATATCAGTTCACTCTGATAAAGGATGGATGTTGTTAAGCTTGAAAGGGTGCAAAAAAGATTTACAAGGATTTTCTGGAACCTGAGGGTTTGAGCTACAGGGAGATGATGAACAGGTTGAGGCTTTTTCCCCTGGACTGTCAGAGGTTGAATGGTGATATGACAGAGGTATTAAAAAGTCCTGAGGGGCATGGATAGTCTGAATGGGCAAGATCTTTTTCCCAGTGTCGGGGCGTCCAGAACTAGACGGCATAGTGTGAAGGTGACAGGGCAAAGACTTAGAAGGGACCTGAGGGGAAACCTTTTCATACAGAGGCTGGCGGGTGTACTGTCAGAGGAAGTGGTGAGAGCGGGTACAATTACACGTTTAAAATGTAATTGGATAGGTACATAAATAGGAATGGATCATGTGATGTGGGCCAAATGCTGGCAAGTGGGACGAGATCTGATTAAGATGCCTGATTGGCGTGGGCAAATTGGACAAAAGGATTTGTTTCCACGCTGTATGATTCTCTTATTCTCACAGCGGGATGAGGAAGAATTCTAAAAGGGCCATTCGAATGGGAATTCCCTTCCCCGGAAGTTTATGGTGCCTCTCTGATTACAAGTATTCCCAGATGAGTTATTTAAAGATTTGACAGAGAAGTGTGTCACGGATAATGGGACACAGGCAGGACGATGAGATTGAGACCACAATCTGATCAGCCTCTACCTTAATGCCTGGTGGAGAAGGCTTAAATTCTCTAATGACACACTCCTGATCCTCAGTCCCATGTATCTGTGTCCCATTCAAACCATCTAACCTGCTAGACAGGAGCAGTTAGAGTCTACTTATTGTTATAGCATAGTGCACAGAAATAGAGGAAACAATTCGGTCCCTAAAGTCTGTCCCACTCGGTTTGGGAGATATGGAAAATGTAATTGGAAGATCCAGGCTGGATATGGAAGAGGTTGGTCATTTCTCTTTACAGGGCTTCCCCTCTCTGTATCTTGTGATTCATTTGTTGATCATGTTGTAGAGCCAGATTCACTGTGAATACAGCCCCCAAGGCTCACCCAGTGATGTCTCACAAAATCCACGGGTCTCCCTGATTGCAACATTCCATGAAAGACCTTCCAGGAAAATAACACCTACTAACTTTCCAATAACCGAATGGGAGAACATCAGAAACAGGGGCAGGTCATTCCCATCCCAAGCCTGCCTTACCCTTCACTAAGATCAAGGCTGACCTTCTCCAAGTCTCAAATCTTCCTCAATGTCCAAGTCTTCTTGAGCACTTCCATAGAACACAGAACAAAGAACAGGACTGATTTGGAGATGTTGCTGTTGGACTGGGGTGTACAAAGTTAAAAATCACACAATAACAAATAATAGTGCAACAGGTTTCATTGGAAGCACTCTAGCTTTCGCAGCGTCGATCCTTCATCAGGTGGTTGTGGAGGGCTCAATCCTAACACAGAATTTATGGCAAAAATTTACAGTGTGATTAACTGAAATTATACATTGAAGAATTGATTGTCTGTTAAGCCTTTCGTCTGTCAGAATACCATGATAGTTTAACTTCTTTCACGTGTAAATCACAAAACCTTTTTTTTTTAAAAAAAGTTGCATGCTCATGTGAGCTGTGAACAATGGTGATAGCTAGACAAAATGTTGAAGGTGTTGCCCCCCTGTGTTCTCTGACTATGCCATGATGTTTAGATTGATTCTAATCTAAAAAGTGAGATAAGAAGTTTTACGTGAATTCATGCAGTTTTTGAGCTCAGAGTTCTACATGAATGCATGCAGTTCGGACCTTCATCACTCGACGTTGTGCCATTTATCCTACTCTAAGATCAGACTAACCTACATGCTTCCATTCACTTTGTTCCATGTGCCTATCCAAGAGTCTCTTAAGTTTCCCTCACGTATTTGACTCTACTACCACTGATGGTAGTGCATTCGACACACCCACCACTCTCTGTGTAAAGAATCTATCTCTGATATCTCCCCTAAAACTTCCTCCAATTACCTTCAAATTATGCCACCTAGTGATAGACATTTCTGCCATGGGAAAATGTATCTGGCTATTTACACTCTCTCTGCCTCTCATCATCTTGTACACCTCTATCAAGTCACCTCTCATCCATTTTTCCTCCAATGAGAAAAGCCCTCGCTCCCTCATGGTTTCTTCGTAAGACCTGCCCTCCAGTCCAGGCAGCATCCTAGTAAATCTCCTCTTTATACTCTCGAAAGCTTCATTATTTTTCCTACAATGAGGAGACCAGAACTGAACACAATATTCCCTGTGCGGTCTGAGCAGGGTTCTATCGAGCTGCTGCATAACCTCGCGGCTCTTAAACTCAATCCCCCTGCAATTGAAAGCCAACACACCATACGCTTTCTTAACAACCCGATCAACTTGGGTGGCAACTTTGAGGGATCTGTGGACACGGACACCAGGATCCCGCTGTGTTTCTACACTGCCAAGATTCCTGCCTTTAACTATGTATTCTGCATTCACATTCGAGCTTGCAAGGTGAATTACTTCAGTTTGAACTCCATGTGCCACTTCTCAGCCTAGCTCTGCATCCTGTCGATGTCCCATTGCAACCTACAAAAGCCCTCCACATTCTGTACCACTCCAACCACCTTTGTGTCATCGGAAAACTTACTAGCCCACTCTTCAACACCCATATCCAAGTCATTTTTGAAAATAACAGAGAGCAGAGGTCACTGAACTGATCCCAGCAGGACACCACTGGTCCCTTTCAGTGATCGAGCTCATCTAACTCTCTGTATAAGAGAATTCCTGACATTCACAACCTTCTGTTTGAAGAAAACTTTCTCTGCTTCTGCACCATGACCAATTGATATGAACAAAAGAGGTAACGCAGGGGCTCAGGTAAGAGAGACTGACCCTGAACTCAAGACAGTCTTTCACTGAGGATGACATCAAGGAGCCTGAACAAAATCACACTTAATGAGAATTAATTATGACCTCTACACTGCTTGCAGTCATTCATTGCACAAGGGAAGATGATTATCATTGGTGGGCATCAATCATCTCAGCTGTGGGACACGGAGATCCTCAGCGTAGCTTCCTCAGCCCAGGCATCTTCGGTTTGTCATCATAGAATCCCTACAGAGTGGAAGGAGGCTATTCAGCCCATTGAGTCCAAACTGAGCAGATTAGATTCCCTACAATGTGGAAACAGGCACTTCGGCCCAACCGGTCCACACCGACCCTCCGAAGAGTAACCCACCCAGACACATTTCCGTCTGGCTAATGCACCTAACATAATGGACAATTTAGCATGGCCAATTCACCTTGCGTGCACATCTTCAGACTGTGGGAGGAAACCGGAGCACCCGGAGGAAACTCATGCAGACATGTGGGGAATGTGCACACTCCACACAGACAGTTGCCCAAGGCTCTAATCGAAGCTGGGACCCTGGTGTTGTGAGGCAGCAGTGGTAGCTACTGAGCCACTGTGCCAGCAGAAGAGGGGGCATTCACTGAAGTCTACAAAATTTTCAGGACAGGTTGTCCCTCTTCAGCTCTTGAAACAGTCTGTGACCATGTGCAGCAAGAATTGGACAACATTCAAGATCGTGCTGTTAAAGTCTGGGTAACGTTTATGTAACAGCACAGTACATTTCCACAGTGAAAGGACGTGTTCATTCAGCACCTCAATCTGGTTTCACAAGCATGTGGCGAAGCCATTCATCCCATCAAAACTACTGGGAAAAAAGAGGGATAGACCATTCAGTCCCTCCTACCTCTTGCACAGGAAGTCAGGGAGTCTGCTCTCTCCCATATGTAACGTACATGGGAACAGAAAGAACCATTTCACACCCGGAGTCACTTACAAAGGAACAGGAAGAGGTTATTCAGCTTGTCAAGCCACTAACGCAGGAACAGGAAAATGTCAGAGATGCTCCAACATCACTAACAAATGGAGCAGGGGCTGCACAGACAGACTGCTCCAAATTGATCCACATGGCTTAATTACTCATGGTACATATGTGTTACTTTAACATGGCTTTCTGGCAGTCGGAATGAAGCCAACATTTTTTAGCCATTCTCCAAATTACCTTCCATCTCCAAGAAGGCAGACCCATGGTCTCCGTGGAGGTCAGAAACCGCTGGGGAATAACTAACTGTTTCAGGATGATGGTATTTTGGCTGCTGAGAGGGTTGTGTACAAAGTGACATTCAATGCAGTGTCACACAGTAAATATGCATTAAAGTGTTCAGAGTTCATTCAGAGCCTGTAACTCTCTGTCGATCGACATGGGGGCTCTGCAGATGCGTGTAAACTGTCGTGGATCAAACATTTAATGAAAAGTATGAACTTTTCACCCTATTCAGTTTCTGTCCATACCCATCAAGCTTCAACTTCTTATTCTCTCACAGCGCTACAGATTAAACATATCGTTACTGCACTCTCACCTCATGGTAACATCATGCCAGTATTTAGTCTGCTCAAACTACTTTCCACTCTCTCAGTGACAAAGGGATCATTGTTTATAAAGCAGACCAAACTTTTACACAATGCACCAAATACTCTCTCAAAAAAACACGATCAGTGGGAAAGATATTCTAACTTTTGTACTTCAATCATTTTGCATGAAGAGCCACATAGCATTTACTTCCTGCCCCTGTATGAATTCTGTCAGTGACTTATGACCAAGGACATCCAGGTCCTTTTCAACAAAAGCACTCGCCAATCTCTCTACGATTTAATAAATATAAATGTACATGATGATATTTGCTGTTCACATCTAAATCATTTTTATACCTTATGAACAGCTATTGTCCAAACACTGATCCTGCTGCCACCCATCAATCCTTCTGTCCAGAGAAAAACAGCATTCTTCTCGTATCCCCATTACCCAATTTTTAATCCATGTGGTATGTATTCCACCCCGACCTACCCATGGACTCGAACGTTCCCCATTCACCTGTATTCAAACATGTCAAACGTCTTCTCAAAATACAAATACTCCACTCCCATTGTTTCTCAATTGTTGATGTCACAACGGGCAATCACCACAAACAGGTTTATCAAAGATAATTTCTCTTTCCTGAATCTAGGCCGACTCCACCAAATCATATCATTATTCTCCAAGTATCTACTTGTCACGTTCCTTATAAAAGGTTCCAATATTTTTTCTCACAGCTGACATCAAGCTATTTAGTTTTCTGTTTTCCCTCTCCATTCTGTTTTAAATATTTAAGTTTACAATAGTTGTTTTCCAGTCTGCAGAATTCTTTCCAGAATCTAACGAGCTTTGAAGAATAATCAGGAATTCTTTCATTAGATCTGTTCTCATCTGAATCACTCTGGGATGTAACTAATCAGATGCAGCAACTTATGAAAATTCAATTCAATTAGATTTCCAATAACATTCGCTTCATTAATTCTGATTTCCTGTAGTTTCCCATATTTACCAATCACCCTGTTCCCTAATAATTCTGGAAGTTAGTTTCTGTACCTTCCTCTGTGGAGATGGAACCAACGCATTCCTCTCAGCAGGCAGGTGGTTTCAGACCGCTTGTGAATACATTGGAGGACTGCACATCAGAGATGGTGGATATCTTACCCACTGCTGCCTGCAAAGTTCCAGAATCAATCCAGTTTAATTCATCGTGAGTGTCAGCACAGTCCTGTCCCTGGTGTGAGACGATAGGTTATACTGAAGGAGGGGATACAGCACAATGACCACCTCAATTTTGAGACAAGCTGGTTTTACACTTTATACCAGAATGGGTGCAGCTTGGACAAACGTTCCTGGAAATCCCAGAGAGTATAGTACAGTGCCCTGCTCCTCCCAGTTTACACAGCTTCGCCTCTTTGTAGACCCAGCCACACTGTATATGTAGTATTCAGAGTGGGGACCACAGATCCTCGGGACTCCCTGAATGAATCCAATAGCCGACATCACAATCCTGAGAACACCATCCACAAAGCCTCCACTGACTTTCTAGATGACAGCAGCAAGTCAATTCCCCACACCCATAGTGCATCCATTCAGTGTTGAAAATGCCTCGGTCTCCTCAGTTTCTCTTCCTGGCTGAGAAAGCTGTTACATCTCCATACAGTCGCACAGTACCAGTTCCTCTCTCCAGAGAAGCAGTTGACAATGGAACATTACGTTTCTCTCTATCTCAGCGACTCTAAGTATTGCTGATGGAGTTGATCACCACACTCAGAGACAAGAGATAGAGGAACATAACTCACGGTAAGCAGGGACATCCCATAATAAATATGATATTCAGGGATATGTGAAAGGGGAATTGTTAGAATAACTTCCCATTCTGTTTTCCTTCCAGTCTATCATCAGCAATCCTTTTGCTTGATTTTCCTTTCTCTCTCTCTCTCTCTCTCTCTCTCTCTCTCTCTCTCTCTGTCTGTCTCTCTCTCTTGCTGGACATCATCCAATCAACACAAACCTCCCGCTCACCCTTCCAACCATCCCTGATATAATAATATTATTTCTCAGTTGCATTCAGTTTTGGTAGGTTCACTGAACTCGAAAAGCTATTTGAGTTTCTTCCGACAGACTGCCATACCTGCTGAGGTTCTCCAACATTCTTTCAGACGGTGGAGAATTTTATTTCAGATCGCCAGTATCCGCATTTCCTTGGTTATTTCACTTTTAATGTTCTTGTTTCGCGGGATGCCAACATCACTGGCAAGGGCAGCATTTGTTGTCCATCCTAACTGCCCTTGACCACGGAGCCATTTGTCAAGGCAATATGGAGGCAACCATATTGTTGTGGGTCTGAGGTGACACTTAGTTCAGACAGGGCAATCATGTTATGTTTCTTTACCAAAGTTTATTAATAAAATAAGAAAAGAAATCCTGATGGTTTATGGTTGCCATGAGTGAAATTAGGTTTCATTCCAATTTTTGTCAGTGAAATTTAAATTTAGTCATCGACTGTGGTAGGATTTCAGACAATGCTTTTAGAGTCATAACCCGTGCCTCTGAGTTCCACAGCCAGTGACATTATTACTCTGTTTAAGAGTCCCTCTTGTGAAGTAATTGTAGAGACAAGAACAAATTTGTGGTCAAACTATTTGTAACTGGACGAGAGGTCAGAAGAGAACTGGAGCCATAAAATCTGCCGTTAACGAAGGGGTAGGTGATGGCGAAGTCAGCAACAGAAGTCAGGTGGAGTTGGAAATTGGGGATATTATGTAGGTGGGTGTCAGCAAGTTTGATCACAGAGAGAATATGGAGACATACAACAGTTCACGGTAAAAAGGGACTCAACGTTCCGAACAGTCTTGTTCCTTCTCAGATGTTTATGAGTAAGTAGTTTGGAAATGCATGAGAAGTAAGAGGCGTTTGTGACTGAAAGTTTATGTATTTGTTAAATATAATCAACCAGAATAGCAATAACATTCAGCATCATTTATAGAATTGACAGAGATAGACTTACCCGGAACACCAATAATAGCGAGGATGGGATAGTACCCAGCTTGAATAATCATTAGTACGGCTCGTATCCACATCTCTAACCATGGCCAATCCTGAGAAAGCCAAAGAAGACCATCGGATAAACCCCTGTCCATTGTTGTAACATTCCAGTCTAATGTTCTCAAATTCAAATCCATTGTTGGACCATTCTAATGTTCTCAGATTCTGATTTCTCTCTCTTTCTCTGTAGCTGCTGATCCCAATCTTGTTGAGGTTGACTCTGCCCCGAATACTATGGCATAACAAGTTGAATGAAGTCCCTAATTATGGTAGAGGGAAATCCTCCAGTGAACCAATTCGGTCCAGGAAGACTGATATTAATCACAGTCACTGAACAAACAGTTCCAGTTAACCGTTTTCACGGCAACTCTGATACATCATAATAATACTTGGTGTCGGTGGGTTTTTGATATCACTGATTATTGGTCTAATGACATATCTCCAGTTGTAAACATAGAGGTGAGGGAGCGAGATAATTCTTTCTCTTCACAAGCTCGATGAATCTGCTGTGTATTGGCAGCGTAGGAATTGCTGGGCTCCCGAGGCCGTCTGTGTCTGATCACCAGGCCTGCTGCATCTTTTCGTTTTATTTATTTATGTTTAACTCTGACTTTCGTCTGTCCAGCATTAAATGACTTGGGTGGATATAGGCATTTTTGAGAGACACCTACAGAGCCATAGACGATGCAGATACAGTCCATTCCTCGTGTTCTTGCAGCCACGGCCTGGTCCTGTGAAGTGATAGTCAAACTCTCACAGAACCAGGATTCTTAGTTTTACCTTTCGCCAGTTATTGTTGGGATCTCAGCAGGGTTGGAAGACAGGAAATCTCTCCCGGATGCTGCACACACTCTCTGTGATTTCTCTTAGAACTGACTATTGATGTTCTTTCCTCCTGGATTGGAGAACTGCATGTGAGACAAACTGTTTCCTGCATTTGTTTTTTGACATTTGTGTGCTTATTGGACGATACCATATTGGAGCAGTTAGTGTATAGTAGTTAAATAAACTATTATTCTGCGAAGTTCTCCAAAAGAATTAAGTTTTTGCAAGTTCCTCTTCCTTTTGTTGTCTTTTATCGACAGTATTCGAATAAATTGTGTTTTTCTTAATGTCGAATATTTTGACCAAGTAAATTCTAGCTGAAACATATCACCTCACATTTACCAGCGGAATGGGCCGAGCTGGAGGAGTGTTAATCATGTCAGGAATTATATTTGATACTGAATCCACCTCTCAGATCCAGCCCGGATACGTATCAGCCCTGATGAGATACCTGCTCAGCATGAGTAGACCAGGCTGGTGTACTGCTCAGCAATCCGTCCTGGATCGAACACTGTTCAGAACTCACCAGTTCACTACTTATCGGTCCAACAGTGCATTGATCTATAAACTTGGACTAGATAATCTTTTCAGCACAGGGCGTTGTGAAGAACACACAATGGCATTGTTCTATACAGACTGGATATCTGTGCAGCATGGGAAGCTTTTTCAGTTTGGAGCTGCCCTGCACAGTTTACCCCGAGCATGGCAGATTAGGGAAATTACACCACAGCTTGTCGACAGGAGCACGCAGGGCCTGGTGAATGGTCTAGTATACAGCGGGACCATTCTCTTCCCAGAGGGAGCCGCACCTCCAGAGTCATCGAGCATGATCTGAACACACCACTCAGCTCAGTGGTCCGAAGAAAAGTCCAGCAATACAGTAAAAGCATCAAAAACCTTCCCCGGTCTGTCAGGATAAGGGTCACCATATTTTCTCTACTCTCTCACACTCACTGTATATCTGTTAGCGCCTTCCCCAGAATAAGGTTCCAGCATTCTCACCACTGCAATGCAGCACCTTCTCTCTCTCTCTCTCTCTCACCTACGCAATACCCCCACATGGTTATGAAATGTTCTTATGAGTGTTGTTTCTATAATTCTCTGGATGATGTCGTTTGTACAATGTTCCAGATCATTTTCAAAATAATTCAACTTTAGCAAAATGTTCATCCTCCAGTATGTAACGCATCAGAGGAAGGAGCAGAGTTTTACTTTTTTCAAAATCACTCAGGATGAAAGTGCCTCATGAGGCCATTAAGCCGCTCAAATATGCTCCACTATTCAGACAAAGGGAGCACCTAAACACTCAAAGACTCACTCTCTTCTTGAAGACAGGCGCAACATTGGAGTTTCGCCAGTTTCACTGGAAAACGCCTATAATCTCGAGAGTTATGGAATATTTCACACAGTGCTACCAATAACTCTGTAACCACTTCTATTAAAACAAGCTATGTGTTGCTGATGAGCTGATTACCCTTGGTCTTTTCTGTTGAGAAATGCCTTCTTCGTTTTGTTAGAGACAGTGCAAAACTTTCATCTGACTACAATTTTGTTTATAATATTGAAACTCTTTGTGCCTTCCCCTGTGAAGAACGATGTAAAATACTAATTTAAATTCTCTGCCTGTTCCCTGAAACCAGTTCCCCAGTCACATCTTCCGGGTGTCCCACGTATTCTTTCCTGCCTTTCTTCCAAGGGTCACACGCACATCATGAACGTTTTTTTTTCGATATGGGAAAACTCTTGTGGTTAGATTTTTTCATATTTCTTGCCAGTTTTGGAATATTTTCTTTGTATTTTGTTTTATACTATCTGCTTCTGGTTCCAAAAGTAAACTTCCTAAATGTGGCCGACGCTAGAGCTCCCCAATCTGATTTCTTAGTTTGTGATTGATTAGTATTCTTCACAGCCTTTGTGCATCATGGGGGGTTCATCTTCACATCTTCATATCATCTGCTTTTTGACCATAGTCAATAGTAGCTGAGCGTTATTAAGCAGTACCTGCTTAAATGTTCCCCCACCCCCACACATCTGCTGACCTTCTCCTGTGTCTGTTTTCACACTCCGTATTTGACCAGATATATTACATAAATCTGCATTTGAAATACCTGGCTCTTTTCAGTCATTCAGGGGGGAACTGTGTATGTGGCTGAACACAGGAGAGTGACTCCATTCTCTCAGTTTTTCTGGCTCTTTGATTTCTGTTCGATGATGCCACATTCCAGTGGGAAGCTTCCTACATGACATCCTTTTCTCTCAAATGAGAATCCCCCTCACTCTGATGGACTGAACCTTCAGCTGTGACTGTCCTGTCTCTCTCACTTCTGACCTCACTCCGTCCCCTCCCTCACAGAACAGTGATAGATCTCCCTTCGTCTTCACTTCCTACTGCACTAGAATCTGCAGTCACAGAATCATACTCAGCCACTTCCACCATCTCCAGCAGGACAGCACCATCAAATGCATCTTCCCCTCTAGTCCACTTCCAGTATTTCACAGGGACTATTCCTTCTGTGGCACGCTCCATCACCCCGAATATTACCCCACAACCCCATGGTACCTTCCCATATAAATGCAGAAGCTGCAACATTCTCCCATTCATCTCTTCCCTCCTCACTGTCCTAGGACCTAGACACACTTTTCAGGTGAAGCAGCATTTCACTTGTATTCTTTCATTCCAGTCTCCTGTCTTTGCTGCTCACAATGCACTCTCCTTTATATTAGTGAGCTAAACAGAAGCTGCTTTGAGGAACATCTCCACTCTGTCTGTAGGAATGACCCTTTCCTTCTGATTGCTCCCCATTTCAATAACCGTCATTGCTAACAGGATAATGAGAATTCTTTGAGGAGGTAACGACGCGTTGAACCAGAGAAAGTCACCTATCTGAACTTCCAGAAAGCCTCTGATATGGTAACGCACATGAGGCTGTAGAGTAAGATAAGGACCTATGGTGTCAGAGGCCAGGTGCTAGCATGGATAAAAGGTTGGCTGTCTGGCAGGAGGCATAGTGAGGATACAATTGCCCCTCTCAGGATAGCAGCCGGTGACTAACAGTGTTCCACAAGAGTCAGTGTTGGGACCACAACATTTCACTTTATAGGTTAATGATCTGAGTGGTGGGACAGAAAGCATTCTGACTCCGTTTGAAGATAATGCAAAGATAGTTGGAGGGGCATATAGTATTGAGGAGGCAGGGAGCCTGCAGAAAGATTTCGACAGTTTAGGAGAGTGAGAAAAGGAGTAGCAGATGGAATACAATGTGGGCAGTGTGAGGTCATGCACTTTGGTATGAAGAATACAGGCATAGACTATTTACTAAATGGGAAAAAAATCAGAAATCTGAGGAACAAAGGGACTTGGGATTCCAAGCGCAGGATTCGCCTTAGATAAACTTACAGGTTGAGTCAGTAGTTAAGAAGACAGATACAATGTTGTCATTCATCTCGAGAGGAGTAGGATATAATGGTGGGGATTCTGAGGCTTTCTAAGGCTCCGGTCAGACCACATTTCCAGTATTTTGTG
>NW_025210268.1:17691-18966 GCF_004010195.1 Chiloscyllium plagiosum
TGGTGAAATTATGGAATTCCTTACCACAGAAGGCTGAGGAAACCAAATTATTTAGCACCATTGATATAGCTAGGAAAGGGACTGAGGATCTGAAAATTGACTACAGAGAGTTAGTTTGGAAGCTGAAGGGTAGGACGAGTAGAGTAGTGATCTCAGGTTTGCTCCCAGTGGCACGAGCTAGTTAGATGAGGAACAGTCAGCAAATGCAGCTTTACACACGGCTGCGAGGCTGGTGCAGGAGGGAGGGCTTCAGATACTTAGACCATCGGGATACCTTCTGGGTAAGGTGGGACCTGTACATGAAGGACGGGTTGCACCTGAACTGGAGGGGCACAAATGGCTTGTTTGGGAGGTTTGCTTGTGTGATTCTGGCGGGTTTAAACTTGTTTGGCAGGGGGGTAGGAATAAGACCACATGTCTGAGAGGGGGTTAGTTGCAGACGGGACAGTGATAGGATATATTGAATCTATCAGGAAGGTTTCTCACGCGATGAAACAAAGTGATCGGTTAAAGTGCGTCTGCTTTAATGCAAGGAATGTCCGAAATAAGAGTGACGAACTTAGAGCATGGATCAGTACTAGGGGCAACGATGTCGTGGCCATAACGGAGATGTAGGTTTCACAGGGGCAGGGATGGTTGCTTGATGTTCCAAGGTTTAGAATGTTTAAAATGTTTTGGGGAAACACGGTGGCACAATGGCTAGCACTGCTGCCTCACAGGGCAGTTTCCACGTCAGGGAACTGTCAGTGCGGATTTTGCAAACTTTCCCTATGGATTTGCTCCGGTTTCCTCCCATAATCCAAAAAATGTGCAGATTAGGTGAATTGGCCATGCTAAATTGCCCGTAGTGTTAGATGAAGGGGTAAATGTAGTTGAAGGTTTTGGGTGGGTTGCTCTGTGGAGTGTTGGTGTGGACTTGTTGGGCCGAAGGGCCTGTTTCCACACTGTAAGTAATCTAATCTAATCTAATCTAAAAAAGAATAGGGTGAGTGGAAAATGAAGAGGGGGTATAGAATTGCTAATCAGAGAGTGCGTCACAGCTACAGAAATGAGGTTGTTGAGGAAGGTTTGTCTACTGAGTCAGTATGGGTTAAAGTTAGGAACAGCAAGGGAACGCTCACCGCATTTGGGGGTTTTCTACAGACCTCCTAATAGCAGTAGAGAGACTGAAGATCTCATAGGCGGGCAGATTCTGGAAAAATGCAAAAGTAGCAGGATTATTGTTATGGGTGATTTCAACTCTTCCAATATCGACTGGAACCTCCGAAGTGCAGA
>NW_025210269.1:0-2778 GCF_004010195.1 Chiloscyllium plagiosum
TGTAGCAGGAGGTTTACGGGGTATTTTGTCAGCGCTGGCATGGGTAAGATTTATTTGTCATCCCCAACAGTTCTGGAGAAGGTTGCAGAGAGCTGCCTTCTTTACCCATTTGTCTCCCAGTGGCGCAGGCATTCACAAAGCTGATTTGGAGTGGATTCCAACAGTTTTAACAAACAAAGAATTACTCTCTCGTCAGAATGGCAAGTGACTTGGAATACAACATGCAGGGACTGGTTTTCCCATTGCTCAGCCGAGGATATTAGCAAACTCAGGATTGTCTCCAAATCCCATTGATCACAGTTTTGTTCAGGATCTTTGGTGCCACGCTCCATCAAGTTCTCCTTTGATGGCAAGATAATTTACTCTGATATCACTTCAAACATTCGGGAAAACATACTGCAGGTGATGGAGTCTGTACTGAAAGCCACCAGTGCTGAAGAAGACAGCGGGTCAGACAGCATTCAGTTCTCTTTTGAATCCACATTCCTAAATCTCCCAGGCAGGGCATTCCAAATTCTGACAACGCCCTGAATAAAGAAGTTTCTCCTCATCTCACTTTTAGCTTTTTCACTGAAAATCTTAAAATTACGATTTCTAATTACTTTTTATCAGAATATTCTTCTTTTTATACCCTGCAATTCTTTTCATACTGTGTGCACCTCAATATTTTCACATCTTATTCTTCCTGGAGCAGAAAACATTAAGCCTGTTGATCGCATTAACCTTTAATTTCTGAATTGCTGCTTTTTTTCACAGCAAATTGCTGCTTTTTTTCATCTTTTATTTGATTAAGTTCTCCAGACTTGGACAAATAAACCTCTCCACCAGGATACTGATACCCCTCCAGTGAAGATGAAAACCTCTTCGTTTAGTATAGGTCCCAGCTGCCCTGGCAGAGATCACAATGATCCAAAAATCTGAACCCCACGCCACACATCAGTTCTTTAACTACAGCATATTTTGATATTCCTTATCTCACTTCAATGTAGCACAGAGAAAAATCGCAAGATTACAACCTTGGATTTCCTGCTTTTCAATTTCCAGCCAGCTCCCTGAAATTGCCTTGTCGGACCTTGTCACTCTTGCTCTCTACGTCGTTTATACCAAAGTGTAGCACAACCACTGGCTGTTCATACTCCCCCTTAAAAATGCCCTCAGCACTATCAGAGACATCCTTGACCCAGGTATCAGTGACACATCTTCTGAAGAATTATTTATTGTGCTATTGCAACACGAGTTGCTGAGTTTGCTGAGCGTTTGCACCAACTTCTAGCTTGTCCCCAATGATTATTGCTTATTGATCAATATCTATGCAACAGAGACTTGACAAATTCTGAATTTAATCATGTAGTGGGTGGTTTGTCTACGGCATGAGCTGTCAGAGGAAGTGCTGGAGGCTGGTACCATAACAACGTTTAAAAGACATCTGGATTGGTGTGTGGATAAGAGCGTTTCAGAAGACATAGGCCAAATATTGGGCAAATGGCACGAGGTTAATTTATGATAACTGGTCAGCATGGACGTGTTGGACAGAAGGTTTCTGTTTCTGTGCTGTACATCTCTATGGTTATTTTCAAACATTCCATGAACATCATCTAGTTCACTTCACCAGTTCAAGAACTGGAAAGGTATTCACAGTATTTCGACGTCTGACCACTTGGAAAATACCGTATAAATTCACAGCCTTATCAGAATATCATTACATTCTGTAACTGCAACAATTCTTCGTATTTATTCCAATTCGGTCTACATACACACACACACACACACGACAGAACTTCACCAAATAATGTAAGTAACTTTATCAATAATTAGAATGCTAACTGGAATGAAGGATTTATATGAATGAAAGGTGACAGAAGCGTGTTCAGAACATAGTGATGGAAGAGGATGAACAGTCAGAGGTCGTGGTACACATTGGTACCAATGATATAGGCAGAAACAGCTCTACTGAAGAGTCATTTAGTCTCGAGTAGTTAGCTTCCGCTGCCTCCATGAATGCTGTCTGACCCGCTATGTTCTTCAGGACTTGTTGTTTACAGCCACCTCAAATAATGCTGGTACATCACTGTAAACAATAAACGTTGACAGGCCGATGAGGGGAGAGGCCGTTCGAGACTTGGTGCTCGGAAACGATCCGGGGCAGATGTTCTTCAGGACTTGTTGTTTACAGCCACTCAAATAATGCTGGTACATCACTGTAAACAATGAACGTTGACAGGCCGATGAGGGGAGAGGCCGTTCGAGACTTGGTGCTCGGAAACGATCCAGGGCAGTTATCAGATCTTGTAGTGGGAGAGCATTTTGGTGATAGTGATCACAACTGCCTCACATTCTATATAGTTGTGGAGAAGGGGAGGATTAGGTAAAATTGGAGGATATTTAATTGGGGAAGAGGAAACTATGATGAGATTAGACATAAGTAAGGAAGCATGGACTATGAGCAATTGTTCCATGGTAAAGGCACTATAGACATAGGGAGACTGTTGTTTCGAGTGATGAATAAATATGTCCCTCTGAGACAGGCAAGAAGGGGTAAGATAAAGGAACCTTGGATGATGAGAGCGGTGGAGCTTCTTGTCAAAAGGAAGAAGGTAGCTTACATAAGGTGGAGGAAGTTAGGCTCAAGCTCAGCTCTAGAGGATTACAGGCAGGCGACGAAGGAGCTCAAAAATTGTCTGAGGAGAGCCGGGAAGGGGTTTGAGAATGGCTTAGCAGAACGGATTAGGGAGAACACAAAGACATTTTACACTTATGTGAGGAATAGGAGAATGGACA
>NW_025210269.1:4280-11700 GCF_004010195.1 Chiloscyllium plagiosum
GGGGATTGAGTTTAAGAGTCGTGAGATCTTGTTGCAGCTCTATAAAACTTTGGTTAGACTGCACTTGGAATACTGCGTCCTGTTCTGGTCGCCCTATTATAGGAAAGATGTGGATGCTTTGGAGAGGGTTCATTGGCAGTTTACCAGGATGCTGCCTGGACTGGAGGGCTTATCTTATGAAGACAGTTTGACTGAGTTCGGACATTTTTCATTGGAGTAAAGGAGGAGGAGAGGGGACCTCATTGAGTGATACAAGAAAATGAGAGGTATAGATAGAGTCGATGGCCAGAGACTATTTCCCAGGGCAGAAATGAGTAACACGAGGGGTCATAGTTTTAAGGTAGTTGGAGGAAAGTACAGAGGGGATGCCAGAGGCAGGTTCTTTACACAGAGAGTTGTGAGAGCATGGAATGCGTTGACAGCAGCAGTTGTGGAAGCAAGGTCATTGGGGACATTTAAGAGACTGCCGGACATGCAATTGGTCACAGAAATCTGAGGGTGCATACATGAGTATCAATGGTCAGCACAACATCGTGTGCTGAAGGGCCTTTCTGTGCTGTACTGTTCTATGTTCTATGTTCTTTAAAAAACAAATACAGATAGTACCTTTCTTTTAATAATGTGCGAATTACCCTCACAATATTAAAAAGATAATTGATACAAGGACATCTGTTTCGATGAGGGAACGTTTGTTATTGTTGTGATGACTCTATTTGTTTCGGTGCTGTGACAGAGAAGCAGAAAGAGGCTTCCATCTGTACTATGGGAAGAAAATCATCCCGTTCTCGTTGCATCAGACAGTGGCAGACACACATTGTTGCCTGTTCCTATTCGAAATAAACCATTCCAACCTTATCATGCATTGATAAACAACAGCAAAAAGAAATCTGCAGCTTCCATCATTCTGGTTGGAGAGCAAAACCGCTAGTGAATTATTTCAATTTTTTTTTCATTTATTTTACAATATGAAGAACAGTCGGTGTTTTATATTATAATTTACTTCAAATTCAAGGTAGGAGAAAGTGAGGACTGCAGATGCTGGGGATCAGAGCTCAAAAATGTGTTGCTGGAAAAGCGCAGCAGGTCAGGCAGCATCAAAGGAACAGGAGAATTGACGTTTCGGGCATAAGAAGGGCTTATGCCCGAAACGTCGATTCTCCTTCTCCTTTGATGCTTCAAATTCAAGGTAGGCATATGATTGTGAGTTGATCTCCTACAGTATGAATGTTCATCCACATCAGTCTCGCCCTTTAAAGCCAACTTAATGAGTGGTTCTGTGTCCATCCAGCGGATGGAAAACCCCTTCTGCTTTGACTATTGCATGAATTGTTACAAACAATATGCTTCAGCTGCACGTAAAGTACAAAGGTTGCAGTGCAAGATACCAAAACCGAGTGCAATATTCATGACGTACAAGCCTAATGAATAAAAATTGCAAATGTTCAGAGTGCAAAGGGAGAATTTAGCTCCATCTCCAAAATAAGACTTGTTGCTCACTTCGAAAAGAACTCGACTGCATCAGTGTATTAATCCACGAACATAAGTAAAACCAGGACTGAGATTTTCAAATCTTCCTCGGTGAACAACATCTGGAAACCAGAAAGAAAATCGAGGATTTTTCATGATATTCAAAAACGATAAGGATGAGAATGTGGAGGATAGGGAGGAGTGAACAATAAATAACTTTGAGGGTGACACAGACATGAGGATGATACTTCACATTGAGGAGGAAATTCATAGAACATACAACATGTAAAATTACAGTACAGAACAGTCCCTTCAGCCCACGATGTTGTGCCGAGGATTAATCCTAATGTAAAATAAAATGAATTAACCTGCACACCCCTCAATTCACTGCTGTCCATGTGCATGTCCAGCATTCGCTTAAATGTTCATAATGATTCTGCTTTCACCATCAATGCTGGCAACGCATTCCATGCATTTACAACTCTCTACATAGGGACGCTAACACTGACGTCCCTCTATCCTTTTTTCTTCTATCTTTAAACTATGACTCCTCGTGACAGTCAATCCTGCCCTGGAGAAATGTCTCTGGCTATTGCCTCTCACTACCTCGTGTAGGTCCATCAGGTAACCTGTCTTCCTCCTTCTCTCGAAAAAGGAAAATCCGAGCGGAGTCAACCTCTCTTCATAATACAAGCCCTCCAGTCCAGGCAACATCCTGGTAAAATGTCCTTGCACCCTCTCCAAAACCTCTGCATCGTTCCTATCGTAGGGAGACTAGAACTGGACACATTATTCAAAGTGTGGTCTCACCAAGTACTTAAAAATGTGTTGCTGGAAAAGTGCAGCAGGTCAGGCAGCATTAAAGGAGCATGCGAATCGACGTTTCGGGCATAAGCCCTTCTTCAGGACTATGCCCGAAACATCGATTCTCATGCTCCTTTGATGATGTCTGACCTGCTGCGTTTTTACAGCAACACATTTTTACGCTCTGACCTCCAGCATCTGCAGTCCTCACTTTCTCTCACCAGGTATTTGTAGAGCTGTAGCAAAACCTCGCGGTTCTTAAACTCGATCCCGCTGTTAATGAAAGCCACTACACCCATGTGCTTTCCTAACAACCCTATCTGCAATGGTGGCATCTTTAAGGGATCAATGTACCTCAACACCAACATCCCTCTGTTCCTCCACACTGCCAAGAATCCTGTCTTTAAACCTATATTCAGCAATCGAGCACGACCTTCCAAAATGCACCACTTCGCATTTCTCCACGTTGTACTCCATCCTCCATTTCTCAGTCCCGCTCTCCATCCTGTCGACGTCGCGCTGCAGCCTGCAATAGCCCTCCATACTATCAATGGCAGTACCAATCTTTGTGTCATCTGCAAATTTACTGACCCACCGCTCAACCTCCTCATCCAAGTCATTTACAGAAACTAAAAAAAGCAGAGCCCATGAACAGAGCCCTGCGGGACACCACTCAACACTGACCTCGAAGCAGCATACTTCCCATCTAAAACCTCTTTCTGCCTTATGTCCGCAAACCAATTCTGATTCCAGACAACCAAACCCCCCTGTATACCATACCTCCTGACGTTATGAATGAGCCGACAGTGGGGAACCTTATCAAATGCCTTGCTGAAATCCATATCCACCACATCCACTGCTCGACCTTCATCGGCCTCTGTTGTCACCTCATCAAATAACTCAATAAGATTTGTGAGGTATAACCTGACTCGCACAAAGCCTTGCTGACAAACTTTAATCACGCTATGCATTTCCAGATAGTCTGTAATTGCAAGGGATTTCCCTATTACCCTTCTTCAAACAAGGAACAACATTTACCTCCTTCCAATCTTCCAATAACTCCGGGAATATCAACTCTCACTGAATCTAGGACAGCCCAGCCATCCCTGCAAACATCCAGGATAATTCACGTTCTCAATGCAAGCATAGTTACGCACCAGCACCAATATTAGTCCAGCTGTTTGCCACTATTATTTTAAGTATACCAATAACATGGATATAGCTTTTCCTTCATTGTAATACAAACTTTTCGCTGAAAGGTTGTCTTTTATCAAAGCAAGAATAAAGCCCTTCTTCCCGGGTACTCACTCTGAGAATGGGTTTGTGTTCCTGACAATTATTAAATCCCCAGCCCAGAGCTCATGATCTTGGTGACTGTTTCCGTGGTGAGGTTCTTGTCACTTGAGCATATGGTTCTGAAGAGAATGTTTGTATTTGGACCAGGATTGCGAATGTTCACAACCTAACAGTCCACACTGAGACGGGAGGAAAATACCACCTAAAGAACTGAAATTTATTCCCTAACATCAATTCTCAATTCTCAGATACTACTGCAATCTATGTCACAATTCCCCGAAATTTGTGGACATTATTCAGGTTTCGCGGATAAGCGGCAAACAAGAATATTTCTTCAACATGATCAGGCAGTAAATATCTCCAGAAGGAGAGAATACAAACCCCACATTTGATATCAGTGATATAACCAATTCCCAACTAAAGATATCTGTGTATAACTATTGATCAGAACTTGACCTGGACAAGCCATTTAAAAACTTTATTTCAGATGCTGACAATTATGTAGCATTTAATTCATCTCCAGAATTCCACAAATCCGATTCATTCTCAACATGGCACCAAGCAGGAGTGAAATTAAAGATCCTTTGTTCCTGGATAAGCACATCTGCAACAACTTTTATCGAGAGGAAAGTAGAGGGCTTAATTAACACTCCATCCTTAAGCAGAAATAGCTGCTCCTGGCAACACTGACACACAAGATGCACTGCTATGTCTCCCTCCCAACAGCACTGTGGATGCACCAACAGTAACCAGCCATATTAATATCCCAAATGAATTAAAACGAACGTCCGATTGACTAATAATTATTGACAAAGGCAGACATTCATTTCATTGATTGGCTTACCATGTCGCTGTGCACAAATCTGTGATCTATTTGCAGATTTCATGTCGTTCATACATTTAAACAAAATACCAACTGACAGCTGAGATCAAAGATAATACAAGACAATGAAGCTGGAAAAGATAATGAACCGCTGAAGAATTAATTGGATAAGCACTTCAAATACCAGTGCTTGATAGGCTATCGATCTCGAGCTAAGTCGGATTAATACAGTTTGGTGGCATTGGGCTGGCATGGACATGTTGGGATGAAGGGCCTGGATATATGCCCGGATATAGAACATAGAACATATCAGTACAGAACCGGCCCTTCGGCCTTCGATGTTACGCCGACCTGTGAACTATTGTCAGCTCGTCCCTTTACACTAGCCCAAAATCATCTCTGTGCTTATCTAAGAATTGTTTAAATTTCCCGAATGAGTCTGAGTTGACTACATTAGTCGGTAGGGAGTTCCACGCCCTTACTGCTCTCTGCATAAGGAACCTGCCTCTGACATCTGTCTTAAATCTATCACCCCTCAATTTGTAGTTATGCTCCCTTGTTCAAGCTGATGTCATCATCATAGGAAAAAGACTTTCACTGTCTCCCCTGTCTAATCCTCTGATCATCTTCTATGTCTCTATCAAATCCCCTCTCAACCTTTTTATTTCCAAAGCCTACAGACCCAAGTCTCTCAGACTTTCCTCAGAAGACATTCGCTCCAGACCAGGCAACATCCTGGTAATCTCCTCTGCCCCTTTTCCAATGCTTCCACATCTTTCCCGTAATATGCAGACCAGAACTGTACACAATATTCCAAGCGTGGACGCACCAGCGTTTTGTATATTTGCAGCATCATATTGCGTTTCCTGGACTCAATCCCTCTACCAATGAAACCTAACACACCGTATGCCTTCTTAACAGCACTATCCACCTGGGTGGCAACTTTCAGGGATCTAGGTACATGGACTCCAAGATCACCCTGCACATCCACACTAACAAGAATCTTCCCACTGACCCAGGACTCTGCCTTCCTGTTATTCTTCCCAAAGTGCATCACCTCACATTTAACTGCATTGAATTCCATTTTCCACCTCCGAGCCCAATTCTGCAGTTTATCCAGGTCTCCTAGAAATCTATAAAATTCTTCCAAACTGTCCACTACTCCACGACTTTAGTGTCGTCTGCAACTTTACTAATCCATCCAACTATGCCTGTGTCTAAGTCATTTATAAAAATGACAAACAGCAGTGGTCCCAAAACAGATCCTTGTGTCATACCACTAGTAAGCGGAATCCAAGCTGAATATTTTCCATCTACCATCACTAGCTACCTTCTTTCAGAAAGCCAATTTCTAATCCCGCCTGCGAAATCACCCTCAATTCCATGCCACTGCATTTTCTCCAACAGCCTACCATGTATAACCTAACCAAAGGCTTTACTGAAGTCCATGTATACCACGTCAACTGCCCTACCCTCATCAACATGCTTGGTCACCTTCTCAAAAAACTCGATGAGGTTTGTGAGACACGACCTGCCCTTGACGAAACCATGTTGACGATCTGTAATCAAACTTTTGATTTCTAGATGAGAATGCATCTTACCTTTTATAATTCTTTCCAAAACCTTTCCTACAACAGAAGTAAGGCTCATTGGTCTATAATTAATTGGGTCATCTCTGTTGCCTTTCTTGAACAAGGGCACAGCATTTGCAATTCTCCAGTCCACTGGTACTAAACTTGTAGACAATGACAACTCAAATATCAAAGCCAAAGGCACCGCGATCTCCTCCAGAACTTCCCAGTGAATCCTCAGATAAATTCCATCCAGCCCGGAGTACTTGCTTACTTTCACTCCTTCTAGAATTGATGACACCTGTTCACAACTAACTTTGATCATTTCTCGTCTAATATCTCGTACGTCATTCTTCACCTCGACAATGTTCTCCTTTTCTTGAGTGAAATCCGATGAGTAATGTTCGTTTAGCACCTCTCCGATCTCTGCAGGGTCCACACTCAGCTTCCCACTTCTGTCTTTGATTGGCCCTATTCCTGCACTAATCATTCTTTAATTCCTCACATACGCATAGAAAGCTTTGGGGTTCTCCTATATTCTATTTGCTAAAGACTGCCCATTTCCTCTCTTTGCTCTTCTTAACTCTCTCTTTAAATCCTTCCGAGTTGATCTGTAATCTCCATCGCCTCATCTGAACGAGCTTGCCTCATCAATCCATTAACCCCCTTCTTCTTTACAAGAGATTCAATTCCTGTAGTAAATCATGCTTCCCTTACCTTATCACTTCCTTCTTGCCTGACAGGGACATTGCTATCATGGACATACAATATCTGTTCATTAAACTAGCCCAACGTTTCCATTGTTAGCATCCCCAACATTTTGCTACCCCATTCAATGCATCCTAATTCTTGCCAAATCGCATTATAATTTCCCTTGCTGCATCGATAACTCTTGATCTGTGGCATGTACCTATGTCTTTCCATCGATCAACTAAACGTAACTGAATTATGATCACTCTCGCCAAAGTGCTCACCTGCAACTAAATCAAACATCTGGCCATGTTCATTATCAAACACCAGATCCAGTGTGGCCTCCCCTCTTGTCGACCCTTTGACATACTGAGTCAGGAAACCCTCCTGTACACATTGGACAAAAACTGATCCATCCGACGTACGAGAGTCATAGCATTTCCAGTCAATGCTGGGAAAGTTAAAGTCCTCCATAATGACAACCTTCTACATTTCACTCCTACCCAGAGTAATTGTGTTAATTCTCACGACCACTTGCCTGGAACTCTGTGGTGGCCTATAAAAAAACTCCAAGTAGTGTGACCTCTCCTCTCTTGTTTCTAACCTCAGTCCATGCTACCTCAGTTGACGAGTCCTCATCACAAATTCTCTCAACCACCGTTATACTATCCTTAACTAGCAAGACCACGCCTCCACCTCTTTTACCGCCTTGCCTGTTTTTAATGGAAGATCTAAACCCTGGAACCTGCAACATCCATTCCTCACCCGG
>NW_025210269.1:12107-17577 GCF_004010195.1 Chiloscyllium plagiosum
GATACTTCTGACGTTGAAGTAGACACACTTCAAACCTGTTTGCTGTCTGCCAGCACATCCTTGTGACCTGAAGTCCTGTACCTGTCTTTCCTACTCTCAGCCTCCTGTGCACTGCAAATACACCTCCGGTTCCCATCCCCCTGCTGAAATAGTTTAAAGCAACCTGATCAGCACCAGCAATTTTCCCGCCCAGCACATTAATACCCCTTTGGTTCAAGTGAAGACAATTCTGTTTGTACAAGCCCTACCTTCCCCAGAATGAGCCCCAATTATCCAAAACCTGAAACCCTCGCCACTGCACCATCCTTGCAGCCATGTGTTCAGTTGAGTTTTCTAGCTCTCAGCTTCCGACCGAGCACCCTGAAATCCTGCCTTACATTACTATCCCTCTTTCTACCTATGTTGTTGGTACCTACATGGACAACGACTTGAGGCTGGTTACTCTCTCCCTTCAGGCCCCAAAGATACGATCCGAGACATCATGGATACTGCTGGACATGTGTTGGAGATAACACATCAATCACGAATCTCGTTCGTTCCCAACAAACTTCTATCTGAGCCGCGAACTATTGAGTCCCCAATTGCTAACACTCTCCTTCTGTCCCTCCTTTCCTTCTGTGCTACAGGCACAGGCTCTGTGCCAGAGACCTGAGCCCCACTGCATTACACTGGTAAGTCGTCCCCCTCCACAGTATCCAAAACGGTACACATGTTTATCAGGGTAATGACCATAGGGGTTCCATCCACTGACTGTCTTTTCCCCGTTCAAACAATCACTCAGGTTTCTTCGTGCCTAGGAGTAACTACTTCCCTGTAACTCCTATCCGTCACAGCCTCTCCCTCCCGAACGATCCGAAGTTCATCCAGTTCCCGCTCCAGTTCCCTAACACGGTCTTGGAGGAGCGAGAGTTGGGTACACCTCCTGCAGATGTACTTGGATGGGTCACTGATGGCGTCCCTCACCTCAAGCATCATACAGGAGGAATATTGCTCTCTCTGTACTGCCATTCCGGCTAGTTATTTTATCACAAAGTAAAAAAAAATCGCTTACCTAATATGTCCCTGGTCTTTCAGGTCAAAGGAGCTGGTTGGGTGGGAGGCCCTACAAAGTTAGGCTCTCGGGTTGAGAAAACACTGGGCTCTATAGCTGGACGAAAATTTAAATAAGAAGTCCCTCCTTTTCCAGAAACCTCTGCTGTCTGACTTCAAATTTAAAATCTCAAATCAGTGACTGACTGCTCGCGGCAGAACCCTGGTGCAAGCTCCCGCCCTTCGAGTTGCTGCTGCCGCTGAAAAACAGAAATGGAGGATTCCCACGCACGCGGCAAGATTTAAAGTTTCAAATCAGTGACTCACTGCTCCCAGCTCCGCCCTTCGAGAATCTGCTGCCGCTGAAAAGCAGAAATTATATATATATATATATATATATATATATACACACACATATATATGTGTGTGTGCGCGTGCTTATATGCTGTATGAATCAATGAGACTAACTTTTTTGAAAACAGAAAATGTTGTTTATTATTTGCATGGCTCGTGAGCATCACGAATTGAAGAATATAATCTCCAAAATCTCACAGCACCCTGACTTGAATCTATATCATTGTCCCTTCACTGCCACTTGTTCAGAAGCCTCTCCTGCTCTTTGAAACATATCCGGCGCTGTCTCTGCACCACGACGTTCACTGGGGATCATCACCATAATTTGAAAGGAAATTAGAAAAGGGCAATAAATGCTAGTTTTGCTCATGTAACTCACCTCACAAGAACAAATGAAAGGAACCTGCACTGTTACAGACATCCATGTGGCCCATTGTTGTTTTTTACCATGTGTTAATGAGACTTTCTAATGTTCAGATCTTTTGGCAAACCCATGAACATTTCTAGAGTATTTTCCCAATTTTTTTTTAAATAACTCTCATGTGCGCGTTGTTCCCATCATTCCAAAAGGAAAAGACCTCGTGTTCATCAGAATGCTCTCATTATATTTCTATATCTAAACACAACAGAAATTTTGAAACTATTGTCAGAATTATGCGCTTGGATACCTTCAACTAACACTGATATGGGATAAGATAGTGGACGATGTATCGTTGCCTTAAACATGCATTCCACACCACCCCTTATAACGCTGATGTGTCATTCTTAGTCAAGTAACGGTCTGCCTCTGCGTTAAGAATAATCATTACTTGATCCTCCATCGTTCACTGGGAAGTGATTTTTCAAACACACAATCATTTGAGAGGGTAAAAAAAAAACTTCTTAATTGTGAAAATCTTCAGTTTTATATCAATCCATTCGTGGATGTCTCTCGCAAAATCTGAAAAATTATTTAAGCAATCAAATTATAATATAGTTCGGGTTCAAATATGACCATGTCACATTTTCCTAATTTTCAACATATCCATGGTCAGTCTGGCTAAGATTTCCTTCGAAGATTCATGTTCCACAAAGGAACCAGTTGAGAGAGTATTCTCTGGCTTGCTTGTAATTCTTTATCCGCAGAGCTCCCTAGAATAGGTCTTACTAATACCTTGTAAAACTGCAGATAAAACTCCTTACTCGTAAAAACACAACGTCAATGAATTTTTGTTGTGTGATCCAATTCGTCTGTGTCTTAGTTTTGCAATCTGTCCATTGAAATAATACACTGCATTTCCATGTCTCTGATTCATGCACAATATTTGTCCATTCACTTGACCATTAGTTAAGCTGGAAGGTTCATTTTCAAACGTTTCGTCACCATAGTAGGAAACATCTTCAGTGTGCCTCCGGACGAAGCATTGTTGATGATTCCTGCTATCTGTCGAAATGTTTAGGTTCCTTAGATTTGGTGATGTCATTTCCTGTGTTGATGTCAATTCCTAGAGTGATGTCCTACATTTTCATGCCGAATCTTATGCTCCTCGGTTCTGGACATGCCCACAATTGGGAACATCCTCCTTTTAATTACACTGTTTCGTTCAATTCGAATTTTGCAAGTATCTGTAAAGTCTCCCCTCATTCGTCTGAACGTCAGCGAAAACAATCCTAACCTTGTCAATCTGTTCTCATACGTTAGTCTTGTCATCCCCAGAATCAGCCTGGTTAACTTTCAATGCACTCCTTCGAGACCAAGAACACCCTTCTTTAGAAAAGAAGACACCAACTGCACATGATATTTTATGTGTGGCCTCACCAATGTCCTGTATACCTCTGAAAGACATCCCTGCGCCTGTACTTGAAACGTCTCACAATGAAGGTCAACATACCAATTGCCTTCTTTACCCCCTCCTGCGTCGACATGCCTATCTTCAGCAACTGATTTAAAAGCACACCCCGGTCCTGCTGTCGACTTCCATCTTCCAAGATACGACCATCCAGGTAGTCATCTGCCTTCTTGTTTTTGCATCCAAAGTGAATTACCTCACATCCATCCAAATTATGCTGTATTTGCCATTGATTTGCACACTCACACGGACTGTCCAGATCATGCCGCAGGGTGTCTACATTCTCCTCAGCGTTCACCTTCCCAGCCAACTTATTACCATCTGCAAAATTTGAGACATCACATTTTTTGTCTCATCCAAGTCGTTTATTGTATATTGCGAATAGCTACCTGTGAAGTGGAATATCATTAGCTATTTTCCAGTCCTCTGGCACGTCCTCTGTCTCCAGATTCCAGTAAAAATGTTGCGTCAGGGTCTTCCCTCCATTATTTGCAGCAGCAGCCTGTGATACCACACACCTGGACCCTGAGATTTGTCCAGTTTTCTATCGACCAAAGCCATCAAACACTGCTCGCATTTTATATCAAACTGTAAAAGAACTTTGCTGTAAACTTCTCTATTTCTGTATTTGCATCTTCATTCTCCCAAGTAAAGCAGATATAAATCTCTCATGTAACAATCTGCAAGTGTTTTTTTAATTTCACGCACAGATTATCCCCTTGGTTTCAAATGGGCCCTAACTGCTCCCTGTTTATTCTCTTCCAATTAATGTACCTGTCGAAATTCTGCGAATTCTCTCTAATCTTACCTGCCAGCACACTTCATGCCCCTGTGTTACTCAGTCCCCTCTGTGTGAATTGTCTAAGTTGCACTATGCTTTCCTCTCATTTTTTGAAACTCTGGAGAACACAGACTGAGTTTGCTCATTAGACATTATTGCCATCTGAGGGATGAATCTGGAGAATTTCTATTGCAGTTCCCCTGTGATAAGTGTATCATTTCTTGAAATGTAGCACCTAAACTGTTCACTCGAAGTACAGTCTCACCAACACTCGTTGCAATGAGTGCAGGATTTTTTTAACTTCTATATTCCAATCCGCTTTAAGTGAAGTTAAACATCATTTTAATTTAATTGTTTTCACCACTTTACTGTATTAGTTCCTTAAAAATGCTCTTGAATATACAGCTGCACGACATTCACGGTTCATCATTACTTTATCCACAGGAAATATATTCAAGCAATTGGAAATAAAAAAAAGTTCGTCAGTTATGACTTTCCTTTCTAAGATGAGTTATTATTCTTGCCAATTTGCTGTTACTTGCTAAATATCGAATATCACATCCTTTATGTGGATTCCAACAGATACTCTATTGTGAATGATAAGTTTGCTGTAGTTTGCTATTCTCCCTCTTTTTCCGTTCCTGAGGCATCGGATTATGTTAACCTTGTAGTTGTCCACAATAACTTGCTGCATTTCCAGAACGTCCAGGAAGACAACACAATGATTCATATTCCGGTCAATATGTTCATTGCTGCTTCCTCCAAAGTTCTGGTATGAAGCACAACTCGTCTGCTACACTTCCCAATGCTCAATTCAGCTATGTTTCCAAATGCTATTTTGTGACTGGTATGAATGCGTTTAGTCTTCAGTTACACACGGTCCATGGTCATGTGGTAGTTCCCTGGAATTTTCCGTATGTTTCACCATGAAGGCAGACACAAAGTAATTGTTTAGTTCCCCTATAATTTCTCTGTCCTCTGCAAAAAATTAGCATGTTTGTACATTATAGTTTCCTCATTTGATCTTACATTTATATTCTTTTCAAATATTCAAGTAAGCTCTCCCGCAGTCCATATGTTTCCCGTCAGTTTGCATTATTGTTCTCTTTTTGATTTCCTTATTATTTTCTTGGTCCTCCTTTGATGGGTCCTATATTTCTCTCTATCCATGGTTTACCACAACATCTGGCATGGTTCTAAATCACTTCCTTTCATCGAATGCAATCTTTTGTAAACTGTCATTGAGTCATCATTCTCTTTTGCTGTTTGCGCGCTGCAATATTATGTACATCTTGCAGTGTTTCTACCAATAACAGATATTGCCTGTTTTCCATTAAATATTTCTCATGTACTTTGCGAATGCACTGAAGCCAACTTCTTCCTCATACCTTTATGCGTTGCTTGAATCAGGTTTATAATTGCAACTTCAAAAAAAAACCGAAAACTTTTTTGGTTTCAAATGTCATGCAAAATCCAT
>NW_025210269.1:17951-18972 GCF_004010195.1 Chiloscyllium plagiosum
ATCTTTAATGTCTTTAACAAAGCTCCTTCTTGCATTTCCCTTCGCAATGCTGGGTACCCATGGACATGCAACCCTGCACCCCTGACAATCCCGTCACCACATTTCATTAATCGCAACTATGTCGTACCTATTTGTTTCTATTTCTCCCGTTTGGTCATCTATTTTATAGCAAGTACGACATGGAGTACTTTTAAGATTTTTAAATCAGTTCAATCGTTTTGTATTTTCGTTTTTAATATTTTCTTCTGCGCTATGCTTTCCAAATTCTCCATCCTTATTTATGAATCCCTGATCACACTGAGCTCCATCTCTATGTTTACTCCAACCTTCAACTTACATTTTTAGCTTTTATGATTCATTCCCTCACCGTGGTCGTAATACTGGCCCTGTCTGTTGATCCTATTAACCTTTACTTTCTGACCAGCTGCTTTTCTTTACAGCCTCCTGCTTGATTTGTTTACATCCAACAAACTTGCACTGGCAAATCTCCACACCAGGATATTGATGCCCCTCCGGTTAAGATGGAAACCTATTCTTTTCGTACAAGTCTCAGCTGCTGTAAAAGAGATCCCAATGATCCAAACATCTGAAACCCACGCCACTAAACTATTCTTTATATCTATATTATCTTCTTATTCCTTATCTCAATTCAACGTGTCACAGGAACTGATCTTGGGATGACAAACCTGAACATCCTGATTTTCAATTTATACCTATCTCCTTGAACTCTCCTTGCAGGATGTTATCACTTTTTCTGACTCTGCCATTTGCACCACTGTGTACAAGGACCACTGCCTGTTCATTCTCCACGTTAAATATGCCCTGAGCACTATCGGAAGCATCCTTGACGCTGGTATCAGTGACCCCTCTTCTGAAGAAGTCTTCATTTTGCTTTTGCAATACAGAAACTGCAAGATCTGCTGAGCTTTTCCTTTAATTTCTGATTTTTCATCAATGATGATTCCTATTGAGCAAAATCTATGCAACTGAATCTTGAAAAATTCTGAATTTAATTTTGCAA
>NW_025210270.1:0-1797 GCF_004010195.1 Chiloscyllium plagiosum
GAGAGGGTGATTATTTTATCATATTTCATAAAAGACTGGTCCATCATTGTGATGTACAAATATCTGGTCATAATGCCTCTGTTATAGCCTTAAATGCAAGTCACCAACATGTTACCAATGCTCTGAAAGATGTTAGTGCTCGAAAAAGTGCTGGTGAAGGGTCACTCCGTTCATCACTTCATCTGAAACGTCTATTAGATGTCCTCTCACTCTCACTCAATCATTGTTCATATTTCCGCTTCGCTCTCCTTCCTCTCCCTCTCCATCTCATACTCTAATCGACCACTTAACTTCTTGTTGTCCCAGTCTCATCGACATGCTCCTCCATTATGATTTCAAACATAGAGCAGTACCTCAGTACCTTTTGCTCATCGTGTCTATGCAGACATATAATGTGTGTCTAACCTGATCCCATTCGTCTGAACATGGTCAGAAAGCTTTTATTTTCTGTGTACTCATGTTTCTCCTCACATTACATTGAAACGTTGCTGTCGTATCTGTTTTAATGCTTCCGGACAAGCTGGCAGCTTGTTACAGGCACTTGCCACCCTTTGCATAAAAAATAATGTTGCCTCTCTTATCTACATGTTACCTTCTCATGTTACCTTCTCATCTTAAACCTGGTTTCTGATATTTCAACCCCGTGAAGATGGTCGTGCAATTCACTCTGTTCATGCCACTCATAATTTTATCGACCTCTGTGAATGCACGACTTAACCTCTAAATCTCTCGTGAAAAGTTTATTGAACTTCTACTCATGTCAAATCCACTCGAACCCAGGCAGCATCCTAATAAATCTTTTGTGCGACATCTCCAAAGGCGTCCTGTGCTGCGGAAAACGGATGTGCACACAACGCTGCAAGTGTCACGGAACAATATTTTTCACAAGCTGCCGAAAGATTTGCCAACTTTTGCAGTCAATGTCCTGACTAATGAAGACTACCACTCCACACGTCTTCTTTACCACGTAATCTGTTGTTTTTTTTTGCCACTTTCAGGCAGCAATGGATTTGCATCCCAATATTTGTCTGTGTATCAATGCTCCTCAGGATCCTGCCAGTTACTGCATTAATTCCTCTTGCATCGACCTGCCAAACTCAATGACTTCTAACAGAGTCAGATAATCATAGAGATGCGTAACAAAGCAAACGTCCCTTCGTTCCAACTCGTCCGTGACAACCAGATAACCTCAGTTAATCTAATACTATTTGCCATCAATGGGTCCATATCCCTCTAAATCCCTCCAATTCCGGTACCTATCAAGTTACCTTTTAAATATTATAAATTAACAGACCTGTAGCTACTCATTTCCGACACGCACGACCGTCTGTGTGAAAATGCTGTCTCTAAGGTCCGTTTCCAATCTCTGCCAACTAGAATTATCGCTCACCAGCAGAAGTATACTTTCCTACCCACCACTGTCTGTGTTCCACATATACCATTTCCTCTGCAACTCACATATTGCTTCCACCCACCCCATCTACCCACCCTACAAACTTGGAAGCTTCACTTGCCGCCACAAAAGTTGTTAGCCTTTACCCCTTAACTCTGTTCAAGGCCCCAAAGTATATTGTCAAATTCAGCTGAGATTTTTCCGAACGTTTACCCACTACATCTACTTGCTCTCGATGTGGTCTTATTTACATTGGGTGCAGGAATGCAAACCCTGGAGATTTTCTGGAAACATCTCAGGAACACATACAACAAGGAAACCCACTGCACAGTGGCCAACCATGTCATCTCACCCTCACACTACTACAAGGACAAGCAAATTCAGGGCCTCCCCCACCACGAAAT
>NW_025210270.1:3587-18974 GCF_004010195.1 Chiloscyllium plagiosum
CTCTGAAGCCAGTAAAAAAAAAGAAACCCCTCTCTCAACATGTGTAATACTCTCGGAAACTGCATTTCTTATTTCATCTCCTTTCAGGAAATTCTCGCGTCAACACTCGTTGTGATCTAATTCAGTAAATATCCCTCCCCGATCATTAAAACAAATTCACAGACAGTTCAGTTCAATTCACATGGGCCATAACAAACGTTTTGTCGACAAAAAGTGTGTATACCACCCGAAAACACCATTTGGAGCTTTCCTGTCGGTGGCTTCTTAGCACCTCTGAACTACTGCACTCTGATAAAGCCAAAATGTTCAACTGTCACAGTATCTATCTCATTGCATGAGAATTTGTCTTCTGGACCCTATCCTTCACACATGCGGGTCACAAGACCGAAGGAATGGAAACTTATGAAAACAGATGCCTGCTTAGCATTAAGCATTATTGTCATGGATTCTTTTAAATGCTGTTCCAACGCAATTTTCAAATGATATACACACCTGAAGAAAAGCACACCTGATATTAGAAGTGCATATGTTCAAGATTCGTAGGAGAAGGCAAAACAAGGATAACATTAACTCTCATTTGAAACCCGTCGCATTTGAAATGCTATGGATACCCAACCACTTGTTGTGCCTTTGTTGCGATGAGCTTGGAATTGGATATTAGTGTCAAGCGTGAGATTGGCATTCATACGTCTCAACAGTGTAAAAATCTGATTGTCAAGTGTCCATTGTGTGGCTTGAAAGCCATTCAGGACAAAGTAAACTCAAATGCAAGAAAAGCTGCGAGATGTCTGTTTGCGTTCACACCAATATGTGAAAAGGAATGTGGGCATCGAATAGAGGTGGTGGACGGTAGCGTGTGCAAACGACAAGGAGCCATCTCAGGAGGACAAGTGAATCCTGAGAGGAATCATAAGGAATTGAAACAAAGAGCGACCAGTATACCGTGAGGCAAGAGAGGGAAGCAGTTATGAATCTACACTGGAGGGGTTGATTATTTTCATTGATTTCATGACAATGTAAAACCATGCATGGATCCATAGAATCATCGAATACTAAATCACGGAGACAGGCTTATCGACACAAATGCTGAGGAAAATGTCATTCTACGCTCACGCCATTCCCCTGCACTTGTTCCATATCCTTCTAAAGCTTTTCCATACATGCATTTGGCCAAATGCATTCTAACTCGTGTAACCCGCCTCAACAACTTCAATAGGTAGCACGTTTCACATGCGTATCACCCTCTGCGTAAAAAGTTGCCTCACAGCTTCCTTTTCATTCTTACCTCTCTAACATTAAACTGATGCCCTCTTGTCCTCGTTTCCACAATCATGGGACAAAGCCTGAGTGCATTCACTCTATCCATGCCCCTCATCATCTTACACACTTCCATAAATTCCCCCATCAGTGTCCAACGTATGAAAGAAAGAGGTTAAGCATGCCCAAAACCTTTTCTATAACACAGAGCGTTGCGTCTTGGCAACATCGATTTTTTCTGTACTCTTTCCATTTTAATCACATCCTTCCAATTGCCAGGTGAGCAAAACTGAAAACAACACTCTAAGTGCAGCCTCACCAACATCCTGCACAACTGCAACATAACTTCTCAACTTCTCTATCCAGAGCCTTAACTAATGAATACCGTTGTGCCAAAAGCCTTCTTCAACGCCACGTCTAACTGTGACTCCACTTTCAGAGAACAGTGCACTTGAACTCATACGTCACGTTTTTACTTAAGTCTCTGCGATGTAGCATGAAAGTCCTCCCTTAACTTGATTTTCCAAACTATAAGACCTCACAATTATCTGTAAAAAACTACATTTGTCGCTTCCTATGCAATTCCACAGCAGATTGAGCTCCGGCTGCTATTTATGATAACCTTCTTTGTGTTCATTGTATTGTTCAGTGTCGTCTGCAAAGTTGTGCCTTGTACATTTTCTTCCAAATCAACGATATACGTAAGAAACAGCAATGGCTCCTGTACTGACCACTAGCGAAAGGCCTCCAATCGAAGTATCCTTCCACTATTACACTCTGCTTCCTATCATCAAACAATTGTGTATCCAATTTCCCAACTCTCCCTGGATTCCTTGCAATCTAACTTTCTAGATCAGGCTACCTTCTGGAACCTTATCAAAGGCCTGACAGAAATCCAGATAAATCACATCGACCACCATGCCCTCGTGAATCTTCCTCGATGCTTCAACAAAGAACTCAAACACGAGTGAGATATGAACTCCAATGCAAGAAGTAGTGCTTACCGACCATCATCAAACACAATTTTTCCAAATGCATGTATATTTTACTTCTCAGAATATTCGAATTATCTTCACCACCACAGATATTAGGCATCCATCTTTGTGGAGTTTGCATGTTCCTCCATTTCTACGTGGGTTTCTGCCGATTTCCCTTTTGTTCAAGTTGGGTAGATTGGCAATGCATAATTGTTTATTGTCTTCAGGGATATGAATGTTAGTGCGTTAACCATGGGAAATATACAGTGAAATGACAGCAGAGAACAACTGAGGGGGATGCTCTTGAGGGGATCAGTATGGTTTCATTGCGCTACTTCCCTGCAGGGTTCTGTTCTATGGAATATTCATTTTCGAACAACAAGTGGCAAAGGCTGATTTAATCAATGCACCATTAAATATATATTCCCACGTACAGCCATCATTGCATCAGGCAAAGAAGTGTTCCAGGGCATCTGAGGAGCTGAGACAGAGCTCACACCGAGCAAGATTAAATGTGATAAACTTAGTTCAAGGCTGACAACAAAATCCGAAACTGTTTGAGGCATTGAAGGTTTGGAGACTTTATTTTTTCAAGATGAAGCAGTTCACTTACACGCACAAATTAGATAAGTAGATTATATGGCCGTAAGACAGAATACCTTCATGATGATTCATCTCGATGCTGCCCTTGACCGTCAACATAGCATTGCCCAATCTAAATGTAATCATCTGACACTCAATGAAAGCCAAATGTCAACACGTCCTCACGAACACAACAGCCCCTTGACTGTAATCAATCACATTCCAAAGAAACATCCCTGTCATCATGAAACCTCTCAGCTCTGCCTCCGTGTTTATGATTGTTGAATGGCTGTTGTGGCATTTTTATTTTATTCACTTATGTGATATGAGCGTCTCTGCGCGATCAAGGATTTATTGCCCATCGCAAGGTGCCTTAAAACTGTAATGGAGACAGCTGCCTTCATAGAATGCTACAGTCCAAGTGGAATACAGACAAACAGACTTTTTGAGGGCAAGTTCCAGGATTTCGCTGCACCAACACTGAAGGAGCGGCACTAAAATTACAAATAATGATGGTGTGTGATGCGGAGAACTTGCAAGAGAGTTCTTCACAAGTGACTTCTGCCACTGTCGCTCTAGAACGTAGTGGTTCACATTTTCAGTTGGGCAGGCATAGGGGTCGCGGTAAATTCCTGAATTGTACTGTGAAGATGGTACAAAGTTTCGAAAGTAAGCATTGATAGTGGCGGTGGTGTTTTGTTATGGATATGTTGTGAGTCATTCAGGATTATTGGATATGTTGCGAATCATTCAGAATTACTGGTTCTCTCACACTTCTTTATTGTTGTTGCAACTTCATCCATCGAGCGAAGTGGGGTGTATGACACCACTGTCATGGAATACTACAATTCCTACAGTGTGGAAAAAGGTCATTGGTCCAAAGAGTCTACGCTGATGCTCCGAAGAATATCCAAACCCATCCCACTTCCTGATATTTTCAATGACTAATGAACTTACCTTAAACACTCTTGATCAGTATGTTCAGTTTAGCATGGCAGATTCACCTCAACTGCACATCTTTGGATAATGGGAGGAAACTGAAGCATCTGGAGGAAAACCATGCACACAGGGAAAATGTGCAAACGCCACACAGGAAGTCGACCGGAGTTTGGAATCGAACCCGGGTTTCTGGAGCCATGTGGCAGTGCTAAACCCTAAGCAACCCTTCTGCAATTGGTTTGTGACTTAGTGCTGGTGGACCGACTTTGAATGATTCCAAGCATCTGCACTGCTCTTATAGACCAGTGTATTTAAATAACTCAGAAGAGATTGGATTCGAGTCAATGATAGCTGGTATTGGATGTAATGGTGGCTCAGTCGTTAGTTCTGGTGCCTCACATCTGCAGTATCTTGTATTCAATCGCACACCCAGGCAACTGTCTGTGATGGCGTGTACTTTCCCCACATATATGCATGGGTTCTGTCGGGTGCTCTGGTTTCCTTCCACAGTCCAAAAACTTTCAAATTCGGTGGATTGGCAAAGAAACATTCTCGATTTTCTTCAGGGATGTATAGGCTATGAGCGTCAGCAACATGAAATGTCAGGTTGCAGGAAAAGGTTGAGAGTCGACGAAAAAAGAGACACTAATTGTGAGAGGACCTAAAGTAAATGATTTGTCGCGACAATGATAGCACAATAGGGTCAAGAAGACACATACAAATACCTGGATTGACATAAACATATTAGAAATTTGTGGAGCAGGAAGCCATTTATCCCCATGAGCCTACTCTGCCATTCAGTGAGATCAAGGCAGACCAACTATATCAAAACCGTTTTGTTGCATCGTCGTTCATCAGTTGCTATTGAAAGCTGCGGAATTTGAACATTTCCAGCATTAGACGGAAATTAATTGAGAGCTGAAATTAACAAGAGGCGTCAGATATATAAAACTTGAGCAAAGCATAAGGTCTGACCTTCGGTTGATCAGATGTAAAGAGGGCAGGAGGGCAGTCAGCATGCCTCCTGAAGGGTAGAATATGAAGCGAGATCGATAATCTCTCATCCACCTCGACTGGTTCCAACTTCGTTTCCTCAAATGTGTTCCAGAAGCTGATCATATATGTATCTAACCAAATGTTGTGCAAGCTGCAAAACCTTTTGTGCCAAATCATTGTCATTGTTAATTATATATATATTATGCAATTCCACAGCAGATTAAACTCCAACTGCTATTTATGATAACCTTCTTTGTGTTCATTGTATTGTTCAGTGTCGTCTGCAAAGTCGTGCCGTGTACATTTTCTTCCAAATCACCGATATACGAAAGAAACAGCAAAGGCTCCTGTACTGACCACTAGCGAAAGGCCTCCAATCGAAGTATCCTTCCACTATTACACTCTGCTTCCTACCATCAAGCAATTGTGTATCCAATTTCCCAACTCACCCTGGATTCCTTGCAATCTAACTTTCTAGATCAGGCTACCTTCTGGAACCTTATCAAAGGCCTTACAGAAATCCAGATAAATCACATCTACCACCATGCCCTCGTGAATTTTCCTCGATGTTTCAACAAAGAACTCAAACACGAGTGAGATATGAACTCCACTGCAAGAAGTAGTGCTTACTGAACATAATCAAACACATTTTTTCCAAATGCATGCATATTTTACTTCTAAGAATATTCGAAGTATCTTCACCACCACATATATTAGGCATCCATCTTTGTGGAGTTTGCATGTTCCTCCATTTCTATGTGGGTTTCTGCCGATTTCCCTGGTTTTCTCCCACAGCCCAAAGTTGTTCAAGTTGGGTAGATTGGCAATGCATAATTGTTATTGTCTTCAGGGATATGAAGGTTAGTGCGTTAGCCATGGGAAATGTGCAGTGAAATGACAGCAGAGAACAACTGAGGGGGATGCTCTTCAGAGGATCAGTGTGGTTTCATTGCGCTACTTCTCTGCAGGGTTCTGTTCTATGGAATATTCATTTTCGAACAACAAGTGGCAATGGCTGATAATCAATGCACCATTTAATATATATTCCCACGTACAGCCATCATTGCATCAGGCAAAGTAGTGTTCCAGGGCATCTGAGGAGCTGAGACAGAGCTCACACCGAGCAAGATTAAATGTGATAAGCTTTGTTCAAGGCTGACAACAAAATCCGAAACTATTTGAGGCATTGAAGGTTCGGAGATTTTATTTTTTCAAGATGAGGCAGTTCACTTACACGCACAAATCAGATAAGTAGATTATATGGCCGTAAGACAGAATACCAACATGATGATTAATCTCGATGCTGCCCTTGACCGTCAACATAGCATTGCCCAATCTAAATGTAATCATCTAACACTCATTGAAAGCCAAATGTCAACACGTCCTCATGAACACAACAGCCCCTTGACTGTAATCAATCACATTCCAAAGAAACATCCCTGTCATCATGAAACCTCTCAGCTCTGCCTCCGTGTTTATGATTGTTGAATGGCTGTTGTGGCATTTTTATTTTATTCACTTATGTGATATGAGCGTCTCTGCGCGATCAAGGATTTATTGCCCATCGCAAGTTGCCTTAAAACGTTAATGGAGACAGCTGCCTTCATACAATGCTGCAGTCCAAGTGGAATACAGAAAAACAGACTTTTTGAGGGCAAGTCCCAGGATTTCGCTGCACCAACACTGAAGGAGCGGCACTAAAATTACATATAATGACGATGTGTGATGCGGAGAACTTTCAAGAGAGTTCTTCACAAGTGACTTCTGCCACTGTCGCTCCAGAACGTAGTGGTTCACATTTTCAGATGGGCAGGCAAAGGGGTCGCGGTAAATTCCTGAATTGTACTGTGAAGATGGTACACATTTTCGAAAGTAAGCATTAATAGTGGCGGTGGTGTTTTTTTATGGATATGTTGTGAGTCATTCAGGATTATTGGATATGTTGCGAATCGTTCAGAATTACTGGTTCTCTCAAACTTCTTTATTGTTGTTGCAACGTCATCCATCGAGCCAAATGGGGTGTATGACACCACTGTCATGGAATACTACAATTCCTACAGTGTGGAAACAGGTTATTGGTCCAACGAGTCTACGCTGATACTCCGAAGAATATCCAAACCCATCCCACTTCCTGATATTTTCAATGACTAATGAACTTACCTTAAACACTCTTGATCAGTATGTTCAGTTTAGCATGGCCGATTCACCTCAACTGCACATCTTTGGATAATGGGAGGAAACCGAAGCATCTGGAGGAAAACCATGCACACAAGGAAAATGTGCAAACGCCACACAGGAAGTCGACCGGAGTTTGGAATCGAACCCGGGTTTCTGGAGCCATGTGGCAGTGCTAAACCCTAAGCAACCCTTCTGCAATTGGTTTGTGACTTAGTGCTGGTGGACCGACTTTGAATGATTCCAAGCATCTGCACTGGTCTTATAGACCAGTGTATTTAAATAACTCAGAAGAGATTGGATTCGAGTCAATGATAGCTGGTATTGGATGAAATGGTGGCTCAGTCGTTAGTTCTGGTGCCTCACATCTGCAGTGTCTTGCATTCAATCGCACACCCAGGCAACTGTCTGTGATGGCATGTACTTTCCCCACATGTATGCATGGGTTCTGTCGGGTGCTCTGGTTTCCTTCCACAGTCCAAAAATTTTCAAATTCGGTGGATTGGCAAAGAAACATTCTCGATTTTCTTCAGGGATGTATAGGCTATGAGCGTCAGCAACATGAAATGTCAGGTTGCAGGAAAAGGTTGAGAGTCGAGGAAAAAAAGAGACACTAATTGTGAGAGGACCTAAAGTAAATGATTTGTCGCGACAATGATAGCACAATAGGGTCAAGAAGACACATACAAATACCTGGATTGACATAAACATATTAGCAATTTGTGGAGCAGGAAGCCATTTATCCCCATGAGCCTACTCTGCCATTCAGTGAGATCAAGGCAGACCAACTATATCAAAACCGTTTTGTTGCATCGTCGTTCATCAGTTGCTATTGAAAGCTGCGGAATTTGAACATTTCCAGCATTAGACGGAAATTAATTGAGAGCTGAAATTAACAAGAGGCGTCAGATATATAAAACTTGAGCAAAGCATAAGGTCTGACCTTCGGTTGATCAGATGTAAAGAGGGCAGGAGGGCAGTCAGCATGCCTCCTGAAGGGTAGAATATGAAGCAAGATCGATAATCTCTCATCCACCTCGACTGGTTCCAACTTCGTTTCCTCAAATGTGTTCCAGAAGCTGATCATATATGTATCTAACCAAATGTTGTGCAAGCTGCAAAACCTTTTGTGCCAAATCATTGTCATTGTTAATTATATATATATTGAAAACCAAGATTATTTTATTGTGAATTCCGTCTAGTCCTGGTCCTGTTCCGTTCCCTTCACCCAACGTTTGTACAAAGATTTTAGTGTGAAGCGACGGAGTGTTCAAATGTGGAGAAAGCCAGATAAGGCGTTGGAGGTGAGATAGTGAGGTCTTGGAACGAGGAAACAATGGAACAGGCACAAGCTCATTGCAAGGTCTGACGAATACACTTCATTATAGACCTAATAAATGGACTCAGCATAAATCATTTACAGGCAGCTCATACTTGTGCCGAAGGCATAGGTATGGGGGCCAACCTGATCATTTTCATCATCTCGATGTGATCCATCTTCGCAACCTGACAAATCATTCATTCCAGTGCTTTGCCCAGACCCGATTATACTGATGCATTTCTGCTTGTCCTCATATATTCCAAACTTTCGGAAGTTTATTCCGTCAGCAAAACTGCTCATGTCTGTTCTTGACTTCACACTGTTTCCAATTCACATATATGATCAGCTTCCGGAGCAAATGTGAGGAAACGAAGGTGGAACCAGTTGAGGAGGATGAGAGATTATCGATCTCGCTTCTTGCGTACACACATGCTGCTGTCTCTCATTATGTTAACTTACATTTTGTTTATCCATATTTCCATTTTCCCTCCCTACTGAAGTGTAGTACCTGCTAATCTGCTCGGAGAAAGTGAGTATCTCAGATGCTAGAGATAAGAGTCTAGGTGTAGTGCTGGAAAAGCGCAGTAGGTCAGGAAAAATCGGATGAGCAGGAGAATCGAATTTTCGGGCAAATAACCCTCATTCCTGATGAAGAGCGAATAACCTTCTGTGTTAAAAAGCCCCTTATCTCATTTTAAAATATTTCTCCTCTCATGTCAAAATTGTGCCCAGTCTTGAAATTACCGAAATTAAAGGAAAGACAAAGGACGGAATTATTTCCTTTCATCAAGAGTGAATTGGAAACACTTACAGTTAATATTAGAATTTGTTTGTCAGGAGGGGTCTTGATAAATAATTCACTTTTATCATTTGCAGATTCAGATGTACAGATAGATGAATGCAGCATAATTAGTTAATTCAATTATCATGACTGCTCTGCCAGGTAGGAGTTTCCTCCTGTGTCTGAATCACGTCTGGTCCATTTCATTGCAGTTCTTTCTGTTTCACTCAGACACATATTATCGCCACAGTCGGTGACGAATGTACAGCTGATTTCTCATTTGAAAAAGGCGACTGAAGGTCAGTTTGCCCTGTATCTGACCTCATCTCATGCGATGGATCAGATAGACAAAGTGAGACATTGGTGAAAATCGCAACCACGGTGACAATTGATGCCGGAGCCCCTCTGCAATGCAAAACAACCATTCAGTCGGTTGAGATCAAGGAATAAAGCTGGACCGTTGACTCAAACCCAATTCCCACCTTTGACCATTATGATTTGACCTTAGTGTTAAGTCGCCTCTCAAATTTGGAAGACTTGTTGTTTACCTACTTTGTGATGCTGCCAATTGTTGCATTTGTTTGGAGGATATTCATCCTCTTCCTTTGAACTTGCTGTGAGTGTATGTTTGTGTGAGCGTTTGAGAGAGACAGAGCAAAAGAGAGAAAGACAGAGAGCCAGAGAGAATGTATGTGTGTGTGTGTGTTCGTGTGTGTGTCTGTGTGGGGATGTGTGTGTGTGTTCAATTTTGTGTGCGTGCTTTACTTTCTGGTGTTGTGCGCGTACGTGTGTGAAAGGAGAGTGCTGTATCAGTGTCTTCTTCCTATTAGGGACCATGTGGTGGTAAACCATTTCAGACTGGAGTTCAATGATAGTGAACTGGCACTTCTTTGCACATCATCTTTCTTAATGATCTGTGCTGTCAATCTGCACACCCTTATTTTACAGCTTGACGGGATGGATCTTGAAAGCTAAATAATAGACACAGGATGTCGTCTTTTGGCCCATCCGACTTTGTCTGGCATCAATAAGATGGTGGATGATTGCCAAGCTTAGTTCCCTGTCCTCATTTTTCCACATTTCCGTTTACCATTTTTAACGAAGAACTACATCTAATTTTCCTCCCAAATGTAACGTTTTTTAATCAATCACTTTCTATGGAAAAGAATTCCATGGTATCAGCACGCTCTGTGTGCAGACGTGTCTCCTCGTCTAAGTCCGAAGTGGTTTACCCTCATTAGCCAGGTCCCATTTTGACCTAAAATAACGGAAAAAGTCCAATTCGCCTCAAGAAATAACTCGAAGGGTGGAAGCTTGGAGCAGGGGTCTTCTGGGAGTGGTGAGTCACTGAAATGAACGTTTAAAAGCTTACCACGTGTGCGGTAGTCCTCAATTGCTTATTTCTATTTCCATCCAGCTATATAAGTCAGTGTTTCTCAACCTGAGACCCTACCTTTGTAGGGCCTCCCACTCCACTACGTCCTCGAACTTTAAAGACAATGGACACATTAGCTAAGCGTCTCTTCTTTTTTACTTTGTGAAAAGGGGTCTCGCAAGGATGGCAGTGCAGGACAAACAATGTTCCTCCTACATGATATTTGAAAGGAGGTTACGCCATTAATGTCCCATCTCAGTACATCTGCCGGAAGTGCACCCAACTCCTGTTCCTACAAGATCTTGTCAGGGAACTGAATGAACTTCGGATCAATCCGGAGGCAGAGGCTGTGATAGATAAAAGTTACAGGGAAGTAATTACTCCGAGGAATGAAGAAAGCTGGGTGGCTGTTCGAAGGGGAAAAATAATCAATGGAGGGATCCCCCGTGGTAGTTCCCCTGAAAAACACGTATACCATTTTGGATACTGCTGAGGGTGACGACTTACCAGTGGTAGGCAGTGGGGCCCAGCTCTCTGGCACAGAGCCTGTCCCTTTTGCACAGAAGGGAAGGAGGGAAAGGAGGAGAGTGTTAGTCATTTTGGACTCAATAGTTAGAGGCTCAGATAGCAGGTTTGTTGGGAACTAACAAGACTCTTGGTTGGTGTGTTGCCTCCCAGGTGCCAAGGATCCAGTATGCCTCAGATCGTATCTTTGATGTCCTGAAGGGAGAGGGTGACCAGCCTCAAGTCGTGGTCCCTGTCGTCCCAACGATACAGGCAGAAAGAGGGATAGGGATGTAAGGCAGCATTTCAGGGATCTAGGGTGGAAGCTGAGAGCGAGAGCAGAGTTGTTATCTCTCGTTTGTTACCCGTGCAACGTGATGGCGAAGCAAGGAATAGGGAGAGATTTGAGCTGAACATGTGGCTGCAAGGAAGGTGCACGAGGGAGGATATTTCGGGCTCATTTTGGTGAAGGTGGGGCCTGTAAAAGCAGGATGGACTTCACTTGGACCAGAGGAGTACTAATATTCTGGGTGGGAAATTTGCTTGTGTTATTCGGGTGTGTTTAAACGGGCTCAGCAGGGGGATGGGACCCTGAGGTGTAGTTACAGTGCACAGGAGGATGTGAGTGGGTAGGACAGGGACAGGATTTCAAGGTCACAGGAATGTACTGGCAGACAACAAATAGGTATGAAGTGTGTCTAATTAAATGTCAGAAGTATCCGAAATAAAGTAGGTGAGCTTGCAGCATGGATAGGTACCTGCGACTTCAATGTTGTGGCCATTTCGTAGACATGGACAGAGCAGGGTGAGGAATGGATTTTGCAAGTTCCAGGGTTTAGAAGAGGGTGTGGTTGGGCTTCGTATTCAAGGATAGTACAACGGTGGCTGAGCGAACGTTTGACAAGGTCTTGTCTACTGAGATTGTGTGGGCTGAAATTAGAAACAGGAGATGAGAGGCCACCGTGATTGGAGGCTATTATAGGCCTCCACAGATTTCGAGGGAGGCGGAAGAGACATAAGCAAAATTATTCAGGGTAGGAGTGAACGGAACCGGGTGGTAATTAAAGGAGACTTTAACTTACCCAACATTGACTGGAAATGCAATAACTCCAGTCTGTCGGATGAATCGGTTTTTGGCCAATGTGAACAGGATGGTTTCCTGGCACAGTATATCGAAGTGCCGACAACAGGGGAGGTCACACGCGATTGGTGCTTGGAAATGAACCAGGCCAGGTGTTTGATTTAGTTATAGGTGAGCACTTTGGAGGGAATAACCAAAATTGCGTTACGTTTAAATTAGCGATTGAAAGGCTTAGGACACAGGTTAAGAGTTTTCGATGGGGCAAGGGCAATTATAATGTGATGAGGCAAGAATATTGGATGCAGAGAATAGGCTGGCAAAATGCAGAGGATGCAGATCATGGAAATGTGGAGCAATTTTAAGGGACATATATTGCTTGTCCTTGATATGTATGTCCCTGTCAGGCAGGGAGGAAATGATAAGTTTCGGGAACCGTTGTTTACTACAGAAATTGCATCTGTTGCTAAGCAGACGAAGGAGACTTATGTGTTAGTGGGGCAAGATGGTTCATATGAGGCGATGGAAAGCTCACAGATCAGCTTGGAAGGATTTAAAGAGAGAGTTAAGAAGAGCAAAGAGAGGACACGAGCATCTTTTAGCAAATGGAATAGAGGAGAACTCTAAAGCTTTATATATGTATGTGAGGAAGAAAAGGACGATTAGTGTAGGGATAGGGTTAGTCAAAGACAGAAGTGGGAAATTGAGTTTGGACCCTGTAGAGGTCGGAGAAGTACTAAACGAACATGTCTCTTTTGACTCAGGAAAAGGAGAATATTGTACAGGATAAGAACACAGTACGAAATATTATACAAGAAAGCATCGAGGTTCTTTACAAAGAGGTGTTATCAATTCCAGAAGGAGCGAAAGTAGACAAGTCCACTGGGCCGGTTGGGATTTCTCTGAGGATTGTCTGGGAAGTTAGGGTGGAGACTGGAGAGCCTTTGGTTTTGATATCTGAGTCGTTATTTTCTACAGATTGCAAATGTTGTGCCTTTGTTCAAGAAGGGCAATAGAGATGGCCCAGGTAATTATAGACCAGTGAGCCTTACTTCTGTTGTAGGAAATGTATTAGAAAGGATTATAAGATATATGATTTATAATTATCTGGCAAGCAACAATTTGATTTCAGATAGTCAACTTGGTTTCGTCAAGGGCAGGTCGTGTCTCACAAACCTCATTGAGTTTTTTATGAAGGTGACCAATTTGACGTGGTATACATGGACGTCAGTCAAGCCTTTGATAAGGTCCCACATGGTTGGCTGTTGGAGAAAATACAGAGACATGGAATTGAGGGTGATTTAGCCGTTTGGATTAGAAACTGACTTTCTGAATGAAGGCTGCGAGTGGTGGTTGATGGACAACACACAGCCTGGAGTCCGGTTATTTGTGGTGTGCCACAAGGATCAGTTTTGTGACCACTGCTATTTGCCATTTTTATAAATGATTTAGACACAGGTATAGGTGGATGGATTCGTAAATTTGCAGACCACAATAAAGTCGGTGGAGTAGTGAACAGTATGGAAGAATGTTACAGGTTGCAGGGGGACTTGAATAAACTGCAGCATTGGGCAAATGGAGCTCAATGCAGTGAAATGTGACAAGATGCACTTTATGACGAACAACAGGAAGGCAGAGTACTGGGTCAATGTAAAATCCTTGGTAGTGTGGATGTATAGAGAGATCTTTGAGTCCATGTACACAGATCCCTGAAAGTTGCCGCCCAGTGTGATGGATCATACAGTGTGTTAGATTTCATTCATAGAGGGATTGAGTTACGGAGCTGGTGTGGCCACACTTGGAATATTGTGTACAGTTCTGGTCGCCATATTTGGGGAATGATGTGGAGCATTGGAAAAGGAGCAGAGGATATTCAGCAGGATCTTGCCTGGACTTAACGGAATGTCTTATGAGGAAAGGCATGGGTCTGTTCTGATTGAAAAGAAGAAGGCTAAGATGGGATTTGATAGTGAAATACAAGATGATCAGAGGATTAGATAGGGTAGACAGTGAAAGTCTTTTTTCCTAGGATGATGATGTCAGCTTGTACGAGGGGGCATGAGTACAAATTGAGGGCTTATAGAGTTAAGACAGATGTCAGAGCAAGGTTCTTTACACAGAGAGTGGTGAGGGCGTGCAATGCCTTACCCTGCTAATGGCATCAACTCAGCCACATTAGGGAAATTTAAGCAATCCTTAGATAAGCACATGGATGATGATGGAATTGTGTCGGGGGACGAGATGCGAAGAGATTACAGGTTGGCACAAGATCGAACACTGAAGGGACTGTTCTGAGCTGTATTGTTCTATGTTCTATATATATAATTTATAGAAAGAGAGAGAACATAGAACAGTACAGCACAGAACAAGCCCTTCAGCCCTCGATGTTGGGCCAACCTGTGAACTATTCTCAGCTCGTCCCCTATATATATATTTATATTCATATATATGTGTCTGTGTGTGTGTACATGTATGTGTGTGAATGTCTATGTAAATATATGCATGTGTGTACACACATCGTTAAGAAGTTTTGAAACTCAGACACATGGACAGAACGCATGGACCGTATGTCTGTGTTAATCAAAAATGGATACTTATCCGAAAAGAATGCTTTAGCGACAGATAAACAATATCTAGCGTTTACATATCACTGGACTGCTTAAAACTTTAATCCACTAATACAACTTCCATCAAAAATTCTTAGAGGCAGTGACAAAGAAAATAAACTATGATGTTGCCAATGCACATGAAGTATGTGAAGGCAGCTCAGTAGTTCCTGCCCATATGATTCAATGAGATTATCCTATTAACTTTGCAGGATATTCTACGGTAATTGGTTGTGTAAGATTGTTTTGCTCGACACTCTTAAGACACGGTGGTGAACGCTTCTGCTAAACAAACAAAATACCCGGAGAACCTCAACTTGCCTCAGGATCTGTCCAAGTATGAATAACAAAGAACTCCTAAATTCCTGTATTTAAAGAAAAAAAATATCAATTTACAATTTAACTCCAAACGTGACCATTAAGCTATTTAAAAGTGTAAGTTCCCTTTCTCTTAACATGTTACCTGCCTTCAAGCTGTAAAAACATGCTGTTCCAAGAAACATGCATTAAAATTACAGCAATTTTATTTCAAAAGCACACAGTGGCTGTCTACGTCGGTGTCCATCTTCCTATGGCTAAAGATCTCCCTGAGTCATCTTCGATCTTTTCCTGCAATGATGCTTCATATGAAAAAGTTACTTTGATCGGGAATGTTCAGCGGGCAGTTACTCAATCGACGACATTTAGTCACACTCTGTGTAAATGTTAAAACGTCTGCTTCTTTAATCCCCAGGCATTGGATCGTATGAATGGATGGAATTTCTTTTTCAAATCACATTGTTGTAAAAACAAACAA